>NW_021369109.1:219765-228337 GCF_001605985.2 Dendrobium catenatum
CGCGTAAAGGAGAAGAGTTACCTTCACAGCAAGTGAGGTTCATTTCCTTTTTCGTGCCAAAATGTGTATACTCCAAATTCCGACGAAGCGAAGTCATCTAAGGAGCAAGTCAAATGTCCACATAAAGAGCCGAAGAAACGACCCGCAATCATACACCTCCACAACAAAGCCCGATACAGCACGACGAAAAGAGAAAAGGAAAACCTAGATGCCTTGTAAGTTATAGAGTTAACTTTAATTAATATAAATAATAATATTAATAATTAAGTAAATTAATTAAATAATTAATGATATAATTACTTGCATAAATTAATTTATATATCAATTTATTAATAATTGAATTAAAATTAATATGTTAGCTTAATTAATATATAGCTAAATATACAAATATATATTATTAAATTCATAACACATTAATTTTATTTTTATAAAGTTTTTAATATAAATATTTTTTTACATAATTTCTTAATGTCTATATATTGATGTTGATATTAATATTATCAAGAGAGGTTTCTTAACACCATTTGAAATTTTCAACCGATTTTCGAACATCCCCTTAAAATGAATACTCCACGCTAAGTACTAACAAAGCTCCGCTTTTTTTTTGAAATCATATGTAAAGCCGCTTTGGGAAATATCTAAAGCATCGTGACCCAGACCTTTCATTCTGATCAAGACTGCTCACGTTTTTTTTTAATAATTGTGTTTCTTTTTTTTTGGGCATGGAGCTACCATCTGAAAAGGCTGGTTGTTTGTTCATATTTATTTTATAATACTCATTTATTTAATAGAATATTAACGATAAAATATAAATTATTTTTATCTAAATACATAAAAAAACTCCAAAGAATAAAATAAGAAAGTAAACTCACGGAAGGACACACAAAATTAATAATAATAAAAAATATTGGTGTCACTCAATTTAAAATTTAAAATAATCTTATATAAAAGTAGATTTTTTTAATTAATAGAAAATATGAGTTAATAAAATAATTATTGATTAGTATTTTTACCTTTACTCGTACTATGAGAAATGGTATTCATGTCACAGTGATTAGTTGAGATGACAAATTATACAACTAGAAATAATGATGATTGAAGATTTATTGTCCGGGCTAAAAATTACAGTCGGCGAATAGACGATTTGATTCTAGCGTCTTGCGTTGTACGTATAACTTAGCACACACACACAGAGAATCGACAGATGATTTTTTATATGGAAAACCCTAAAACGTGGATAAACCACGATGCGTAGCCCATTGAAAATTGATCCACAAGACTTGAGTTATAAGGACTGAATCATCTTCAGGTAACAAATACAATCAATTACTTAAGTAAAACGTTCAGCTCGACAGACGTAGAAACGTTGAAATGTCGTGAGGGGCCCTGAGTAGGACGTCGCGCGTCTTTCGGCGACGGATCTCAAGTCGCTGCGATTCCGTAGTGTCCCCCGGTCTAATGGAGACCCGACGTCCCTGCCCCTTGATACAAGACTCGAAAGACGCCGACGTTGCGAAGGGCTAACACTCGGTCCTCCTGGCAGGTACATTCTTGAGGACTTCGAAGAACTCGAGCGTGTCACACGTCCTCCCTGAGGCTCAGACGCCTCGGGGCTCTATCAGATACCCAGTGAAACCAAGGAGTACAAGCTAGGGGAGCAGCTTAGAATAAGCCGACTTACCATTCTGCCGAGTTGAATAGTAACCGAGCGTCTCTGCTATGTCAACACTAGAACGTCCCGAACTCGGTCTTCGGCAGCCAGTCCCTACGTCTCCGTAAGCTAAAGTAGCCCGATCTGTCATTTCATCAGATCCGTCAGTGCTCAGGAATCTGACGTCGGGCCTAGGTGTGGTCCGGCGAGGTTTCGCGTGTCCTGTCGAGGTTCCCGGCCGGTCGTGCCGGAGAGGTGTTGACATGGTCCGCGGCTTTGTCGAGGAGCGACCCTTCCTTCCTTCTCCATTCCTCTCTTCTTCTCTCTCTTGCTTGATCCCTTTGTGAAGAATGAGGGCCTATTAAAAAAAGTAGAATTTTCTGGAGTGCAATCGTAAATATGTGTGTAGATCAATGGCGATATGGAGGTCAAATGACGACCCCGTATGAATCCTACGACCGCACCGTTCGTTGGCATTTGAAGGCCTTAATGATTGTCGGAATTCAGCGACTTGGGCTCTGGATTCGTCTCGTCAGCGTCGATTTCGAGTATAAGCGTAAAAAAAACGGAGACCGTTTGGTAACTCAAATTGCTGTTGAACTCCAACAGCACTTTGAGCCCTTGATTCGGACTCATTTTGGCTCGGATTGGGTTGACTGGCGTCGTGAGTTCGATTTCGAGACGCCAGTGTGACTATAAAGCTCGCTGAAATCGGCAGTTCATATCTCCCGATTTAATTTTGAAGTCTTCAACTAGCTTTTGCCTCGAATTTGCGTCTTATTATCTAATTTGTGATGACGTATCAAGATAATATTCTTTTTTTTTTAATTCTTCCGGTGTATTAATTTATTTATAATATTTTTATTAATACATTATTGTTGATGATAGCTTATTTTTTTCATATAATATGTTGTATAATTCTTTTCATAGGACAGAGCTGCCAAAATCTTAAACGTCAGCTTGTTCATATCTATTAAAAGAGAATATTATATTATTAGTTTAGTCCTTGTAAGAAAGATTGAATAAGTTAATAAAAAGGCTTGATCAAAATAAATTAGAAATAATTTTTTTATTAATCTAAAAAAAGGACTAAACTGTACACCCAATACCAGTGGCGTACCAGAATTATTTATTAATAAGCGGAACACAAAATTTTAATTTAAATAAAATAACCATCAGTTGAAAATGCATAGAATTGTTATTTTTAAAAAAGTATCTAACTTTAGTTCTCATATCATATTTATATAGAATAAAAAATAAATTAATAAATATTTTATAACTAGTAAAAATAAAAACAGCTGCATCTTATTAATATAAAAGATATAAAATATAATTATATATTTTTAAGCTACTCAATTTAAAATTAAATATGATAAATCTTTTCTATGTATTGTTGTTTTTAATTATTATAATTTTATAAAAGAAATTTTAGATAAAATATTTAAAAAAATGATGAATTTTTATTTAAAAAACTAATAATGTAAGATAAAGATTAAATATTATATATATATTATATATATAATATAATATAATATAGAATAAAAAAAAATTTAAGAATGATCTATAAAATACAAAATAAATTAGCTAGTAGACAGCATCAAGTCAAAAAAGGTTCCACATGGCACTTATAGAGAGAGAGAGAAGAAGCATTCCAGCCAATATTGAATGGCTGTATAAGAATAACAAAAAATTTTTTTTTTTGGGGGGGGGGGGGGGGTTGCACATGCGCTCCGCCCCTAAATTCCGCCACTGACCAATACATATATTGAAACTAAAATTTTAAATTAAGCAACTCATTGATCAGTTGATTAAGATTTTGATTATCTAATTAAAATTTTTTAATGAAAAATTTAAGATATTGATATAATATGTGTTGCATGGCTGAATATACCGGGAAGCTAGAGATAGAAAAATTATTCGTCTTAGCGTTGCACCGAGTATTTCACGCACAACGAAAGGAGAATGAACGACCGTATAGTTTTACGTAGTTAACACCGAAAAAGGGAAAAACCACGAGCGCCCGCCAGTTGTAAAATTCACTAGTGTTTCCTGTAAATTACAAAACCTGATTCGTCCCACAAACGGCTGATCACATATAAATTGAAGAAAATTCAAAGTTGCAGATCCCGGTCGTTCCCGAAAATCCGGCAGAGTTTTCGGCGTATTTCAGACACGGAAGAGCTCGCGGTTGGTCGAGGAGGAGGATTCGCGCTTTTTCCCTTTTCCTTCTTCTTCTCTCTCTTCAACTTGAGTCCCCTTTTTGTGAGAATTGATGGATCATTTATAATTTTTCTGGAGTGCATCAAAGTCCTGTAATATACTGTATCGAGAACAGATATGGCGAAATAGATGGTTGAAGGACGGCGATATCTAACCTTCGATCGGTGCACATCTGGACATTTGAGGCCTTCTAAGATTCGCATAGACGAATCATGCCGGCGATCTTGATCTCGTTGGATGTTTCTCGTCTGAGCCGCTCGACTCGAGGTACTGAGCTCGTTAAAAACAGAGACTGTTTCGTAACTCAAATTGTGGTTTGACCTTCCAAAACAACTGCTTCAGGTCCTGATTGGACTCATTTGGACCGATTGAGTTTGAATTTGAGTCGTTGGGTTGATTTCTGAACGTTCTCAGTTCGACTATAAGCTCGCTGAAATTCTGAGTCGCGGTCCAAAAATTAATTTTTTGAAGTTCCAATCTAATCTTTGCTCGAGATTCGTGGCCGATCAGCTAAATTTGTGTGATGTCGTTATCAATATGTATACATTATTTTAAGTAAACTAATATCTCCAAAAAATAAATAAAGTAAATAAAACTGATCTTTGTTTGAGTACAGAGCCTTCCGAGAGATATTGGTTTCGTACACCTAACATCAGTTTACGATTTGGTATTCCACATAAACGAGCCATAGCTGTAAAACTGATACCGAGCAATGCTACTCAGTACTGAGTAGTAACCGACTCGGAAGCTTGGTACTATCAACCGAATAGGTATGTGACATTTTATTGATTTCCAACCGTCGAGTCTGAACCCAATATAAAGCCCACAGAATTTTCGTTCATAAAGGTATTGGTAAAAGAATAATATTAGGTTCCTTGCTTTTACAGCCTATAACGTCTCGTTCCATTCAATAATAGAGGAACTTCGTGATATCACGAATTTGAAAAAATTGCGGTCAATTGTCAGTATAAATCTGACCTCTGGAGTGGTGTAATTTAAAATGAAGTTCCTAAGTAAGCTTCGATGGGGACGCTTTCCTACGAGCATTTCTTGTCATAAAAAATTTGCTTTCAAGAATTAGTAAATATGTTTAAGAAGTAATAACAAAATTATAACGACTAAACGAATGCTAATATCAACTCTCAGTCAATTTTATAGACCACAAGCTGAACAGTCGAAAAGACGAATTAAGACACTAAAATGGCCGCCAATCTTGACCAAATGGGTACAAATCAAAGGACCAACGATATTAAAGTGTCACAACAAAAAGGATGCCAAAAGCCCTAATAAATATTTTAATGATTGACGGCCACGAGGCAATCCAACATCCTAAGATTGTTAAATTTGACATCATTGCAGTAATATAAATGCTTGACAAACATGAAACAAGCAGACATTGGGCCTTGTTCGATTCGTCCGCGACTATTGATAGATCATTGATCACTTAACTTTGCCTTTGAAACTTAAATATGCTTTGTCCCTTGATTTGGACCTATGAACATTCAATTTATATTTACGTTTTGATTGAATTCATATGGTGCATTAATTTCAACCAGTTTCAACTTGAATAGCCTCAAATATTGTGTTCAAATCAAAGATTTTTTGGTAGAGTATCAAATTATTATTGAGCTAATAATAGTTTATATATCATTAAAAAATATCTTGAATCGGTGCACGACTCTCAAAAAGCAAAAATCAAGTTGGATTCTTAAAATTTAAATCCTCTTTGAACCATCTCAAACTCCGATTATGCAAACTGCAGTTAACAAAAAGATCTCAAAAATCCGAACTCAAGCGACACCAAATCGACCCCTCGGAGCTCAATGTTCCAAATCAAATACTCGAAGCGCATTTAGAAAGGCTTCAATCCATAATTTATTACAAATCAATTTTCCAAACCATGACATGTCTTACTAGTTGAATGACGAGCTCAACGACGATATCACGAGTCTAAATCATCAATTCTGATATCAAAAAACATCAAATGCCTAGTAAACAATCGATGATCAAGGATCAACATCGGTCTGCCATTCAAACTCCTCCAATTACCCCAATCCTCTCCTAATTTATCTGTTTTATGCCCACGCTCAGAAAACTTTGAATAAACCCTCATTTCTCATGAGAAGAGAACCAAGCAAGAATCAAGAAAGCAGAAGGGAATAAACTCTCTTTTTCCGACTCAGACCCTTCTTCGACCACCGCCGACTTCCGGACTGGCACCCGACTGTAACCGATCTCCACCCATTCCACCGCCAACTGATGCTAGACTTATGCCCAACCGTCGGCTGATGTCGACTTCTCCCGACCGCCGAAGTAACCCAGACTTCGCCCGACCTCGCTAACATCAGACTTCTTCCTACGCCGATGTGACTATATTCTAGCCTGACCATCAATTGATTCTTGATCTCCGCCCAATTCACCAAACGTTGTCGGATTTCCGATCTCCGTTTGTAAACTAAATTTTCAAAACCCCGAGATTGATTATTGTATATTCGTTTCCCTCTATTAGGGACTATCAGTCACTTTTAATTCAATCAAACACTAGTGAAAGGGAGCTACGCCATCTTGAAAAAGGCTGGTTGTTTTGTTCAATTTAATTTTATAAGCTCATTTATTTAATAGAATATTAACGATGATAAATTATAAATTATTTTTTATCTTAATATTACATTAAAAAAACTCAAAGATATAAATAAGAAAAGTAAAACTCACAGAAGGCACACAAAATTTTTTTAAAAAAATATTTGGTGTCACTCAATTAAAATTTTTAAAATAATCTATGTAAAGGTAGGAATTTTTTTTTAATTAATTAGAAAATATGAGATTATAAAATCTAAATTATTGATTTTACCTTACTCGTACTATGAGAAATGGTATTACGATGTTCATCAGTATTAGTTGATGACAAATTATATCAATAGAATAATGATGATTGAATGATGATAATATTCTTTTTTTTTTTAATTTCTTTCCGGTGGAATTAATTTATATTTATAATATTTTTATTAATACTTTATGGTTGATGATAGCTATTTTTTCATATGAATATTTGTATAATTCTTTTCATAGGGACAGAGCTGTCAAAACTTAAACGTCAGCTTTTCATGATCTGATTAATAGAATATATATATTAGATTTAGTCCTTGTTAAGAAAGATTGAGATAAGTTAAAAAAGGCTTGATTAGAAATAATTAGAAATATTTTTTTTATTAGATCTAAAAAAAAGACTTAACTGTACACCAATACCATATAATGGAATAAATATTTGAGAGGCAACTCATCTTGATCAGTTGATTAAGAATTTTGATTAGCAATTAAAATTTTTTAAATTAAAAATTTAGATATGTGATAATATATGTGTTGCGTGCTAGAATATACGTGGCAGTAGAGTTAGAAAATACACGTCTTAGCGTTGCACGAGTATTCAACACACAAACAGAAAGGAGAATGAACACCATAGTTTTTACGTAGAAAACTCAAAAAGGGAAAAAACCACGAGGCCTCGCCCAGTTATAAAATTCCACTAGTGTTTCTGTAAATTTCAAGAAACTGATTCGTCCCACAAATCGGGACGATCAGATTATAACTTGAAGCAAATTTACAAAGTTTTTCTAGAGTGAAGAGCTCCGGCGGTGGTCGAGGAGGAGAGGATTCGCCTTTTCCCCTTTTTCTTCTTCTCTCTCTTCACTTGAGTCCCCTTTGTGTAGAATGAGGACTCTATTTATGGTTTTTCTAGAGTGGCATAGCTCTTAAATAGGTGTGAGATCATGGGCGAATAGGGAGTGGTTTGAATGGACGGCCAATATTGAACCCTTCGATCATGCACCGTTCATTGGACATTTGGAGGCCTTAATGATGTTGGAATTCGACGATCTTGGGCTCGTTGGATTTGTCTCGTCGAGCCACTCGATTAGAGTATAAGCACGTTAAAATCGAAGACCGTTTGATAACTCAAATTGCGGTTTGAACCTTCCAACAGCGCTTCGGGTCCTTGATTCAGACTCATTTGAACTCGGATTGAGTTGAATTTGGTGTCGTTGGGTTTGTATTTCCGAGACGCTCAGTTTGACTATAAGCTCGCTGAAATCGGAGTTCGGGTGCTCCCAAAATTAATTTTTGAAGTTTCCAACTAACTTTTGCCTTGAGATTCGTGCCCGATCAAGCTAATTTTGTGATGTCGTATCAATATGTATAATTTATTTT
The DNA here is from genome assembly GCF_001605985.2 of Dendrobium catenatum. Classification (NCBI taxonomy): domain Eukaryota; kingdom Viridiplantae; phylum Streptophyta; class Magnoliopsida; order Asparagales; family Orchidaceae; genus Dendrobium; species Dendrobium catenatum. The sequence goes on from NW_021369109.1 coordinate 227,840, forward strand.
AATAGAACTAATATCTCCAAAAATAAATAAATAAATAAAAACTGATGCTCTTGTTGTAGACAGAGCCTTCCGAGAGATTATTGGGTTCGGACACCTGACACAGCTTATATTCGGTATTCACAGTACTGAGCTCGGTACTGTGAAGTACTGAGTACCGAGCAGTCAGTACTGAGCAGTATCGAGCTCGGTAATGCTTGGTAATGTTCAGTACCGAGTAGTAGGTGATGTGACGTATTTTTATTGATCTCCAAACACGTCCGGTGTCTGAACCTAATAATTTACCTTTCATAAGAGGCAGTTGTCGCGTACGCTTGAAAGTTGAAAGCCCACAGAATTTCGTTCATAAAGTATTGGTAAAGAAAGGAATATTTGGTCCTTGCTTTACAGCCTATGATGCTGTTTCCAATCAATAATCAATAATAGAGGAAATGTTTTTTTTTTTTTTTTTTTGGGACATTTAGGCCATTTAAGGCAAACTCACAAAAAAAAAAAATACAC
>NW_021369109.1:228389-268112 GCF_001605985.2 Dendrobium catenatum
AAGCTCTCAACCAATAGGCCAAAGAGAGTTGTGTATAATAGAGGAAATGTTGATATAAATTTGAAGAACAGTTGCGGTCAATGGCAATGTAAATCATGATCTCGAGGTGTATTTAAATGGAAGTTCCTAAATTAAGGCTTCATTTGGGGAGGGCTTTATTACTGAGCATTTTTTTATATTAAAAATTTGCTTTAAGAAGTAGAAAGATGTTTTAAGAAGTAATAAAAAAGTTATACTAAATAAAGCTTAAAAAATGAACATTTGAATTTCAATCTCAGCAAATTTATAGCCAAACTGAAAGTTTCAAAAAGACAAACTCCACGACACTAAAATTGGCCCAATCTTAGACCAAATGGGTACAAATCAAAGGACAAAAGCATATTTGAAATGTTCAAATCAATAATTGGATGCCAAAATGGCCTCTAAATATAATATTCTTATAGTCGAATTGAGCGGTTCTACGAGGCGAATCCAACAATCCTAAGATTGTTTAATTTTGACATCATTTGCAAGTATAAATGCTTGACAAACATTGGAAAACAAGCAGACTTGAGCTTGTTCGATTCGTCTCGTCGAGCTTATTTATAGATCATTTGATTATCTAATTTATGCTTTGAAATTTTTAAATATACTTTGGTCCCTTGATTTGGGCCTATTTGGACATTCAATTTAATTATACGTTTGTTGAAATTGAGATTCAGATGGTCTTGCATTTAATTTCAGATGTTTTCAACTTGAATATGCCTCAAAAATTTGTGTTCAATCAAGATGATTTTTGGTAGAGCATAAATTATATTAATTTGAGTAATTATAGTTTATATATCATTAAAAAATTATCTTGATCGGGCACTAATCTCAAAGCAAAATCGAGTTGAAAACTTCAAAAATTAAATTTGGAACCATCTCAACTCCGATTTTAGCAAACTTGCAGTCTAACTGAACATCTCAAAAATACGAACCCAACGACACCAAATTCGACCTCAACTGAGCTCAAATGGGTGCAAATCAAAGACTCGAAGCGCATTTGGAAGGTTCAATCCATAATTTGGATTTCCAAACAATTTTCAAACGTGACATGCTTATAGTTGAATTGAGCACTCAATGAGATGAATCCAACGAGTCCAAGATCGCCAAATTTTGATATCATAAAAACATTCAAATGCCTGGTAAACAATCGATGATCAAGAAAATCAACATCGGCCGTCCCTTCAAACCACTCCCAATTTACCCTCAATCTTCCTTCTATTTACTGTTTATGTCACTCTCAGAAAACTTTCAATAAACCCCTCATTTCTCATGAGAGAGAACCCAAGCAAGAATCAAGAAAGAGAAGGAATAGAACTCTCTTTCCACCAAACTCCTCGACCACTATCGAATTTCCGCCCGATCACTAACTGTCATCGGATCTCCACCGGTCGCCGATTGATGTTAGACTTATGCCCAACCGCCGGTTGATGCTGGACTTCTACCCGACAGCCGAGTAACTCCATACTTATGCCCGACGACCAACTAAAATCAGATTTCTGACATACCGCCGATTGACAACATATTTCAGCTTGAGCGTCAATTGATGTCGTATCTTCGCCCAACCACCAAACGTCGTCGGATTTCAGATCTCCGTTTGTAACTAAATTTCAACCCGAAGATTGATTATTGTAATATGATCTTCTTCACTTTAAGGGACGAGTCAGTCACTTTTAATTCAATCAAACACTAGTAAAATCATTTCAACTATGCGTGGCCTCGTGATTTTTTCCTTTTTTCAGGGGTTTCCATGTAAAAATTATGGTGTTCCTTTTTTTCTTTTAATTGTGTGCTGGATATCCATACAATGCTGAGACGAAATTTTCTAACTCTATTACCGCTTACCTTCTAGCCGGCAGCAATAGTTATTATTCACCAATAATAATTAAGTAAAGGTACAAACCTTTTATATTTTGTAATAGTATGCTATATGAGAGATCTTTTTGAAAGGGCCAATATCTAAATATACTTTTTTTTGTCAATTCTTAGAATTAATTTGCTTAAAGTTTTTTTTTTTTGGATAATTTTTTATTTAATTTGAATTAAAAAGAGTGTAAAATATTTCAAATGCAAAAGTTTTGAGAATTATTGCGTCCAGGAGTATTCACGGCGGTAGAGAAATATAAAGTTTATCGTCTTAGCGTTGTACGAAAATCCGGCACGCAATCAGATAAGAGAGGGTCTAGTATTTATGAGACACCAAGATTTTTACGTGGAAAACCCCTAAAAAGAGGGAAAAATCACGGGGCCTAGCCCAGTTTGAATGAATCCACTAGTATTGCAGTCGATTACAAATGAGGCCTTTCCTTGGTGGAAGGTCTTAGCTTGATGTACAGCTTATGGAGTACATTACATGATGTTAATACAAAGAGACATGTTCGTTTGGGCGGAAGGACTGTAGTCGGAGGGCGACGGAGGTCGAAAGACTTGTAGTCGGTGGGCGATGTATTTTAGGAGGACCGTAGTTGGTTGACGACGGAGGTCGGAAGGACTGTAGTCGGCGGGCGACATAAGTCAGAAGGACCGTAGTCGGCGGGCGACGGAGGTCGGAAAGACTGTAGTCTGACGACGAAGATCAGAAGGACAACGTCAGGTAGAAACTTGGCGAAGAGTGAAGGTTTGACGTCAGGTAGAAGTCCGACGTCTGTTGGTGGCAAAGGAGAACTCCGGCTTCAGTTGGGCGGAGTTTCGGCGTCAGAAGGGTACTCTGTTGCAAATTGGAAAGAATTTCAGCATCACATGGAACTTGGGAAGAATTCCTGCGTTCTCCCGAATATAACGCAGAATCCCGACGTGTTCGGGCGGCAGGAAGAGCTCCAGCGGGGGTCGAGGAGGAGAGGATTCGCCTTTCCCCTTTTCCCCTTTTCCTTTTTTCCTTCTTCTTCTCTCTCTTCACTTTAGTCACCTTTGTGTAGAATGAGGGCTCTATTTATAGTTTTTCTGGAGTGGCATAGCCCGTAAATAGGCGTGAGATCATGGGCGAATTTGGAGTGGTTTGAATGGACGACCGATATCGAATCCTTTGATTATTCACCGTTTGTTGGATATTTGAAGGCCTTAATGATGTTGGAATTCAGTGAACTTGGGCTCGTTGGATTTGTCTCGTCGAGCCGCTCGATTCGAGTATAAGCTCGTTAAAATCGGAGACCGTTTGGTAACTCAAATTACGGTTTGAACCTTCCAATAGCGCTTCGGGTCCTTGATTAGGACCCATTTGGACTCGGATTGGGTCAAATTTGGTGTCGTTGGATTCGTATTTTCGAGACGCTCAGTTTGACTATAAGCTCGCTGAAATCGGAGTTCATATGCTCTCGAATTTAATTTTTGAAGTTTCCAAACTGATTTTGCCTCGAGATTCGTGCCCAATCAAGATAATTTTGTGATGACGTATCAAGAATATTGATTTTTACTTAGCCTAATCTACTGATATTTGCTTTTTTTTTTCTTCACCAGATTTTTCATCCAAAACAAAGTTTCGGAATTTTAAGAATCTGGGAAGGGTATTATGGTAAAAAAAAGTGTAATATTCACATATAGGTTGCTTGAATGATCACTTTCTCGGAATCAACCGAATTTGGCTAACATTGTTACCCTGTGTGCCCACTTGAAGATCATAAATTGAGAGGCTCTTTCTTGAAGATATCAAAATGTGCTAGGGATCTAAATGCAATCTTTTTAAAACACAGGCCATTGTGAAGCATGGTCTATTCTTGAAGGAACTGCATCTAATTTATCTTAGAAATATGATAATGAACATAAACATAATTTGCCAGCTTTGTTGTGAGTTTCTATGTACTGCCCTTGAATAATTGTGAAAGCTGTTATTCAAAAGCTAACTATTATCAAGACATTCTCTAATGACCCTTTTTCCTACTTTTGTTTTGCATAATTGCTTGATTGTACGAACATAGAAAATTAACTAAAATGGCCTAATGTTGACTGCAAATGGATGTAAGCTGTCAATGTGACTTAGGCTTCATTTGAGACAGCTTTTTTACTACTTTATAAAACTACTTTTTAGTACTAAAATTTCTAATTCGAAAAATTTTTGTATTAGAAAGCCGTTTTAGAAAGCGTCAAAGAAGCTGTCCCAAACGAAGGCTTACACATGACGTATAAATCCTTTTTTGTTCTGGTTATGCATAGATGGAAAATTTCAACTGTATCTTTTTTTCTTTTTGTGCAAGTAGCTGCCTCTATTTATATCTCTGAGTTCTTTTATTTGTGACTACTTTTATTGAAGTATCGATTCACATGATGCTATCTTTATTGACAGCATTGAAAAACCTCCTTGATTATGGTGTTTCCTACCTGGTTTTGGATCTCAGAGATAATCTCGGTGGCCTTGTGCAGGTCTGTTATTTCAGTCTGTGTGCTTTTCAATGTATAACAGTTCCTGGAAAAAAGTCAATCTTCTGCTCCATGCTGTTATGCTTCCGGTCCAGAAACTGTTCCAATCTTTTATTTTTTATTCATCTATAAAAATTCAGGCCCAGACACTATTCATTTTTAGAAATCAATTTTGATAAAAGACCTTTGGCTTTCTATTAGAAATGAGCAAGTAGAATAATGATTAAAAAAACCACATGCATGAATAAAATTAGTATCGAAAAAAATCTAAAATGTAGAAGTTTATACTTGAAAACTGTGATCATGACAAATATTTTGCATTTTCAGTAACTTTACATATTTTTATTTACATCAGTTTTGATCACTTAGAAAAGTTCTGCTCTCAAACTCATTCAATGATATTATTCAAGTAGATTAGGACAACTATTGCACTTCTTGTAGAGATATCCATGAGTTATTACATGCATAGCTTTATTGCCAATGCATAAAAAATATTGATATCCATGATCAATAGTCGATATAGTCTCATCATCCATTACAGATTTTGGAAATAGTTTAATACATGCCTTACTCATAACTGGTTAATAATTCATGATATGAAGGCATATATCCCTAATTCCATTTCTTCCTCTTCCCGATCTTCATTCTCTTTTTGATGGGCTAATAACTTTCCGTCGATCGGTAAAGGAATTCGTTCCTTGCTGCAATTTCGTTTCCGTTGGTTGTCGCGGATCGTCTACCATGCCTTCGATGATCAGCGATTTCTTTCTCGTCATTGTTATCGCTGCTTCCCCTTCTGGTTCTTGTTCCCATCGTCTGAAAAAGCTTAAGAAATGGAATCGTCTTTGTAGTAGTCTTAGCTAACATTGGGTTTTCGGTTGGTTCTCACGTCGATCTTGATCTTTCTTTCTTATAGCGCGTTCTTCAATAGCTGTTCTTATCTCCTGTATCTTTTCTGGGATATCTGAGATCTGAGGGTACTCCGGCTGTAGGTTTTGGTTTTGGATTGGCTGCGTTGAATTCTGGGTTCTTTTTTCTCTAGCAGTTTGTGGAGTTGGAATCATACTTGATTGCAAGGTGAAAGTGCTTTAATGTATAGCTGTTTAATTTTTTTTTTTTTTAAATAATGCTCTTGTTATCCATTTTTATGATTTAGATTGCTATGTTTCTCTAGGATTTCTTTAACGGAATGTTTATAGTTGGTTAATTCGGATACTTTTATAGAATGGAGCTCATCAACAAGAAATTGTTCTTGTATCTAGCAGCGCATGTATAAGTTTTCTTGACCTTTTCATAGTTTCATTTACGAAGTTTAGAAATGGTGATTTTATTGAAGTATGAATAATTCAAATTGACATCTACTTTGGACATATTTTACCCCATTCAAACTTCATTCTTTAATTATACATGTTTTGATTATTATTTGTCAAATCTTCTCTTATTATAAATGTTCTACGTAATCTCATCTTTGTTGCTTGCCTTCTTTGAAAGAAGTGTACATCTTCTATGTTGGTTTGCTTTGTTAAATATGCAAGTTTGTAGAAAGATTATATTACTAAAACTGATTCCATTGCAGCTTTAATCACAGTTATATGAAAATGGCTGATATTGGATCATGCGATAAGTCAATTTTCCAAGCTGTTGAGCACAAATCATGTAAAAATAATCCTTTCCACAAACAGGCGTTCGGAGGAGAAGATCAGCTTAATTGTATCAACAAGGAAATTGTTATGATGGATTTACTTTTGGAAAAACTGGAGATTTCTGATGAAGATGATTTGGATGAGTTGCTGCTTGAAGATCGTGAAAATCTGCTTGTTAAAAAGACAAACTGCCCTTCAATCCCTAACAAAGAAACGCTGCTGTTTTCTTCTCCTAATACTACTGAGTTGAAGGACTTGAGTAAATGTGCGGCAATTCTATGCTCCGAAGCTTTGCAATCAATCCCTTCAATATTTGCGGAAGTAGAGTTATCAACTATACAATTGGGATATGAAAATTCTGTATCTGTTAACAATCCCGGAGAAGATAGCATGTTGCCTCTTCATGTAAGTTCTGGTTATGTTATTGTGATTGTTTCAGTGTCACCAGAATTAGCCCAAGTTCTAATTGCCTACAAAGCATTAATTTCATAGGACATTGCTGAGTTATTATTTTTTGCAATCACATTATTGTTTTGAGATTTACGCGGTTACTACCTTTCTTTTTTTTTGTTGTCCCATCATGGTGGAATATTTTTTCATGCATTAGATGATGAAATATGCAAATACAAACTCATCTTGCTTATATTATAGTTTTACAACTCTTTTCTTTCAGTAATGATCAGAATTTATCTCAAATGTCATATTTGCAGTGAGTTGTGTATTGACAACATCTAGAAAATCTAGCTTATGAAGGAAATGATTATAATTAATGACTTTAATCTGCATATTCATCCTATTTTGTTACTGCTGCATATTGATTTCCTCATACACTTCTATCTAAATTGGTTCTTTCTACTGTCAAGCTTTCACTTTTGGAAGTCTTAAATTCAATCAAAACACCGGAGTTTCATGACAGGCAGTTGAATGTTGTGTCATAACTGTCTTATATGTATGGCTGAACATTTTATTTATAGGCAAGGAATATTAAGACAAAATAGCAGGTTTTAAGGCCTTGTTTTTTTTTTTTCAAAAATTATAAATTGCCATTGGAGATGCGATTTTTTAATTATTCTCTCTTTTCTTCTTGTGTGTGGACTTAGGATTAGTAGATCAATACCTGAGTGTAAGTTTTATAGGTTTATTGATATGGATTAAGTACATTGAAATTTATAGTATTGGAAGATAGAATATTGCTTAGGCACAATATATTTATGTGTCTTGTCGTATTGTACCGAGAACATGATTAGCATCATATGAATATTTACATTCCTCCTACAGCACAATATGTTTATGTGTCTTGTCGTATTGTACCGAGAACATGATTAGCATCATATGAATATTTACATTCCTCCTACAGGGTGATTAAAATAGAAGTGTCTTGGTAGTACTATATGATGAAAGAATGTGTATACTTGAAAGGTAAATTTTTATTATATATCAATAGAACAAAAAATTGTTCATGGATGGGTGTTGGGAAATTAACAAATTGTAACACTCAAATGAGGCATAATTAAGTGCGGAATAAATATGAATGAATTATAAAATCGGAATTGTTGTTATCTGCCTCTTGCTATAGTTTCTGTGTATCATTATTTTGATTTGATGGTGTTTACAACCCATAGATATGTTTTTTTATAGTTGATGAGTCTCATCTGCATTTTATTCAGCTTCTTTGATCACTTGGGCTTGTGTAGTTCTGGTTCTTTTGCAATGTAAAATGTAGCATCCATTGAGAGGTGTTATAATTTTGTTAAGATAAAATTGTTTTACAAAAGTTTGAAAAAGGAATTAATTATAACAGTGAATAAGTTATCATGGAATCTTTATTTCTGCTCAGCATGGCCCTTATTTGGTAGATCTTATTGTGAAATTCAGGAAGAAACCCTAAACTTAAACTTCAGGCAATATTCTAATCAATTTTCCCACCCAACTGTTTTATATTTTTTCCATCCACTTGTTTGCTTAATGTTACACAACTTGGGTAAACTTTGGATGGAATGGCTTCATAAAATCTGTATTATCTTATTGACTTGGAAAAAAGCTATAAATAATAGCGACTGTTTGAATACCATTCCATTCCATTTGCAGGACTCCTCAAAATTTGTATCTGCCCTTAAAGGAAGCCGAGCAAATAAAGGGAAACCTCTCGATCGAAATCTGCGTGTTACATGGGCAGCAAATGTCTATGATCCACCTGTTACTTCATCTTCCCACACAGTGAGGGGACACCGCCACCGTCTTCCCAAGGCCAAGACTTGGGATTATCACAGGCAGAAGCACATGAAAGCTAAGCCATCTAATGCCAGCAGCAGTGGTGATAGAAAGCGCTCTCATAGAAGAAGCACTAGTAGCACCTTTTTGGATGCCCGGATGGCAGGGTATCCTTTCCTTTTGAGTACTTTCTATTGAATTTCCCTCTATAGTTCTTGTTTCAGTGAATATTGTCCTCGATTTTCAGGATGCAAGCTCTTGCAAGTAAATCAATGCAGATTGGTTTTCGAATGGCAAAGTTAGAGGCTCTGGATCTTGCAGCAGCACCAAAATGGTCAGGATTTACTGAACTGTGCAGGTAGCTTCCATGCAGAATCACCTTGGCCATTTTCATTTCCTATTGCAGAAGCTTCCTGATAGTTGCTGGCTAATTTGGTTGAGTTACTACTTTACATGCTGCAACTTTTTTTTTTTCTTCCCGTTGATTAATTTATTTGAACTGTCATACATTATGCCTGTGATATGTAAGCAAGTGTTTGGATGGATTTGGTTACTGCTGTTTGGATGGACTGTATTAACTTATCCAGCAGCTTTATTTGACATATAAGTACAAAACTGACCTTTATGTATTTACTATTCATATTTGATGTATTAAGAAGTAAAACAATCTTAGCTAATATATAATGATAATGAAGAATATAAATGTAAACATGATAAACTAATCTATTATGAAAATGTTAAAATACGTTTGATGAAACTATAAATGATGGGAGATATCCGAATGATTTGATTTACAAATCAATTGTTCTGACGGTCCACTTCTGCATATTTAAAGAGGTTCTACTCTCATTCATTAAATATTTTTGATTGGAGGGGGTTTGCTTTTTGAGACCGGAGAAGATTATATATTCACTCACGAATTTTTAGAAATGTTATAACGCTCAGCAGCTTTAGGCGTAGTTTTTCGGATCGTGATTATAATTATAATTTCTGTTTGTTTATTATTATTTTATTATTTTTCAAAAAAAAAAAGTTTACTAAAACTATATTTTTTACAACTAAAAATATTTTGCTAGAAAAAATTAAAAATGAACTTTTTTTAATAGATTTAAATGAAATTTAATTTTTAATATAACACAATAGAGAAAAAAATTTCATGTAATGAACCGCATGTATTGAAATAAATGCTTGATATTATTATTGTTGACAAAAAAATTACCAAACACTAAAAAAATCATCCCAAAGCCTTGGCTTCGATGGACGGCTAATTAGAAGAAAAATGCTTCCATAATAATAAAATTTTAAGCTCTGTTTGGATGGAAGAAGAGCGATTAAAATATCTATTTTTATAGTAAGGCGGTTCATTCCACTCAAATTTCTGACTACAAAATTCAAGAAGTTGTGGTTGAGAACAAAGGGCTTAACTATTTGATCTTCTGTTCAGCTGAAACATAATCCCACTGTGCTCTCCAAACGATAGATGGTATCAGAAGCCGCTCAACTTCCCATCCTGCAGAACGAAGCTGTATCCATCGAAAACCATTCAGAAAATCAGCAGAGTTATCAACTCTATGATGAAAATGACAACATTATGGAATAATCTTAAGGATATTGCTGCTAGTATGAATCAAACATGGATCATCACGGGGGACTTCAATTGCTGGAGAAACTAAAATGAAAAATCTCGAGGCACCCCCATTTAAAATAGTAAATTCTGACAGTTCAATAATATGATTTTTTTTTATTCAGGTTTAAAGATCTTGCTTTGGTTTGGTTCTCTTACACCTGGCTTAATTAAAAGACTGAAAACCGAATTCATATTAAGCTGGACAAGATACTCATTAATGATTTCTGGTTAGAGTAGACATCTTCCCTCTCTCTTTCTACAGAGTTGAAACTGCTACGAGTTCTAACCACTCTCTTATTTTACAAAACCAGGCTCCTCCCAATAAAAGTAGTAGATTCCTTAAGCTCCCTAATTTCTGGGAAGCTCTTCTCACCTCTTTCTCTCATCAAATGCAAGGAGACCTATCTTTTCCTTATAATCCAAACTCCAAAAGCTGAAAAACATTATTAAAATCAATCCTTCTCCTCTAATCATATCTTCTCCACCATCCAAAATCTCCAAAGTAGACAGTTTTCTTGTCTTTCAACGCTCAACAAGGAACCTCAAAATAGCACTTTAAAGGCAAATGGTAAGGCTATAAATGAGTCTCTCGAACTTCAAGACCAAATGGTTATCTCATGGTGACGAGAACCTTATGTTGTTTTATGGTAAGATTAGAGGGGAAAGGAACTATAATTGCATCAAACAGATCTCTAAATCTCTGGAGATTTTTACTTGCTCAACCTCTATGGCTCAAGCTACAATTGCTCATTTCAAAAATCTTTTTAACAGTCAAATTTTAATTCAGAATATCTCTCAGTCTTCGCTTGCTGGAAATACCATTCCACCGTACCTTCAGCTCTCACTACCCCTATGATAGATGAGGAAATCAAGTATGCCATTTTTTTCTGCTGCCAAGAATGCCACTCCTAGCTCTGATGGTTTTTCTTTTGAGTTCTATCATCGGTAATCAGTTATACCATGCTGTTAAACATTTCTTCAGGAATAGCCACCTTCCAATCAAAGTCAAGGCCACTGGTATTGTTCTCATCGCTAAATCTGCTCATGCTGACAACATTTCATGTTTCAAGCCTATTTTCCTTTGCAATGCCTTCTACAAGATTATTGCACGTTGGGGATTGAGAAAACACCGCAACGAAACAAATAAAAAAGTAAAAGCAATGGAAAGTAAAAGGACACCATGATTTAACGTGGAAAAACTCAAAATTAGGAAGAAAAAAAAACTGAGCGACACCACACCAACGAATCCACTATGATAATGGGGAGAAATAAGTACAAATCTCTCTTCTCTCTCACTCTCTCCTTGCTTCTCTTCTCTCTTACACCATTTTCACACTCAAAACACAAGAGAAACCAAGTTAATAACACCAAGGGATGCAACCCTTTAGAAAAACAAGAAAGAAAACTATCCAGTTCTCCTCGCAACGTTGCGGTGCTTAAGTCTCTGTCATCATGATGTTGCAGCGTTCAAACCCGTAGCGCCGCAACATCACACAATATTACAACGTCGAATCTAGAGCGCCGTGGCGCTATTCTCTCCGTCGATCAATGCTAGGCACTCGGGAACACAATGCCAGGGCATTGTACGGAAGAAGGGGAAAAAAAACAAACAAACTTTTGATGAAATAATTCGTGGAAGCTAATATTTGATTATCTTTTAAAGTTCTTGTGTAACTCTCAAACGCATCACATCACAAACTCGACAAATTGAGCTGAGATACAAGGCAACAGTACAACTCAATTGATCTACACAATCAAATTCCACACAGACTAACAATAAAAACTCTTGCCTTGAGAATAAAGCACAGTATGCCACATATTATTCACCAAACCCTAACTAAATTCCTTAAAAAAACAATCTCTATAGATGGCATCATCCTAGCTAAGGAATTGTAGGATGACTTTCAAGGGGATAGCAAAGACAAGAGGCTTTGTACTAAGTTGGATATTTTTAAGGCCTTTGACATGATTTCTAAAGAATTCCTCTTTGTTAGAATGATCCAAAAAGGTTTTCCTAATAGTTTTATTAATTGGATCAAGTATGAATTAATAACATGCATTACTTCCTATGCATTACGGGGGTGCTTGAAGGGTTCTTTAATTTCTCAGATTTAAGATAAGGTTTCCCCATCTCACCTTATATTTTCAGTATTGTGATGGATGGCCTCTAAAATATTTTGGATTTCTACATTAAGGATAACTTTTTTGTCGGAATCCAAATTGAGAACTATTATCTTTCTTACCTCTTATCTGCTAATGATCTTTGATTTTTGTGAAAACTAATACAAATAACCTTCAAGCCCTCAAAGATATTTTGACTCATTTTAGAAATATGTCTAGTCTACAGATTTGCTGCTAAAAGTTCCATTTTATTCTCATTGCATACCCCTAATCAAACCGAACTCTTTGATATTTTAAATCTTCAGGTTGTCTGCAACTCTATGAAATATTTAAGCATCCCAATTTTTATAAATAAGTTTCACATATTTGATTTTCAGCCTCTCATTAGCAAAGTCTCGCTTCATTAAGATGGCTTGAAAGCTAAATTATCTTACAAAAATTTACCTCAGAACCCAATCCATTAAAACTCTCCTCGTCGATAAAAAGATAGGGAGAGGCCGAGACACAAATTTTCGGAACAAAAAATTTGAAAGTTAATATATAATTTTTCAATCCACACAACATTCTCAAACGTAAAGCTTGCATTTTCGTAGCACCTACCGGAGCAAATGCAAACACGCCATTTTTAGAAGAGTGATTGTTTCATCAAAATTTTTAAACGTACTTTTGTTGTGTAATTCTATAACTTTCAGTGCATCTGTATGACGCTTGTGTGCAACATCTGATGTGCTTGATGCATTTGCATGTTTCTCGAGGCAATTTTAGTATAGTTTGAAAACGGCCTCGGGATACATGCACATGACCTTAAATATCCGAATTTTGTTATATTATTCGCCTTCATTGCACAAAGTTTGAGACTTTTTGCAACAGAATTAGCGAGTCATCTTAAAAAATTCATGTAAGTACCAATCATATAAATTTTGGTTTTCATCGGTCAAAATTCATGTAAAAGTACCAATTAGATAAATCTTACAACTTTGGAGATTTTTTTTTGTATCACCTTCTGTCTGCTTACATGAAGGGGGTTACGGATCTGGCGACGAAAAAGGCGGAATTGGACTGAATATGGGGGGCAGATATAGGGCGGGCATGACACATTTTTCACATGTCATACTCTTAAGCTTTAATATTATCATTTTATAGTTTTTTTAATTAATGATGGCAATTCCCACATGACATTCTCCCTCCCTTATAAATATGAAGGGAATGGGAGTTATTCACTTCTCACATTCAAATACGTTTAGCTTGAGTTTTGTTGGGTTTCCTAAGGGTTCTTTTGATGTTTTACTTATGCTCGTCTTCTACTTGTGCTCAGGCGAGCCTTCTAATTCAATTTTGTTCCATGTAATCTATGTTCCCTGCTCATTCATTTCAATTCTTTCTTTGCTTCTTACATTAATTTATATTTTAGTTTAGTTTGATTAGGTTAGTAAATTCTTTACAAGTTCAAATCCTTATAGTATGAATTTGGGTCCAAATTTAGTTAAAATTTTGGCGGTCTCCCTGGTGAAGGTCAAATTTTGTTTTTGTGGGGGGCGGTGGCGGCTAGGGCTAACTACCACAACAACAACATAATCAAGCCTTTGTCCCACTACGTGGGGTCGGCTACATGAATCCTTTTTTGCCATTGTGTCATATTAAAAGTCAAATTCTCATTTAAATCTAATAAAGAAATATCATTTCAAATATTTTCTAACCAAGTCTTTTTAGGTCTACCTCTACCTTTCTTAACATAAGTCAAATCTAATACCTCAAATTTCCTAACAAGGTCATCGAAAGGCCTCCGTTTAATGTGGCCAAATCATCTAAGGTGACTCCCTCTAATCTTATCTTCCACTGGAGCTACTCTAACATTTTCACGTATATGCTCATTTCGTATCCTATCTCTAAAGGTAAAGCCACTCATCCACCTAAGCATCCTCATCTCTAAAACACTTAACTTAGTATTATGCTTCTCTTTTAATCGCCAACATTCAGCACCATAAAGCATTGCTGTGAGGTCTCACCACCATATTATAGAATTTTCCTTAAGTTTGAGGGAGACTTTTCTATCGCACAACAAGCCCGATGCATTCCTCTACTTCAACCATCCAACTTGAGTAATGCTGATAATATCCCCATCTATTTCACCATCACTCTGAACAATAGATTCAATATATCTAAAACATGTGCTCTTATTAATGACTTGATCGCCCAAAGTCACAATCTCCTCACTAGGTCTATTGCTATTAAAATTACACTCCATATATTCAGTTTTAGATCAACTCAAGCGAAAACCTTTAGACTCTAAGGTTGACCTCTATAATTCAAGTTTACCTTCAACTCCCTCTCTAGTCTTATCAACCAGAAGAATATAATAAGCAAAAAGCATACACCAAGGTACATCCTCTTGCAAATGTCTAGTGAGAACATGCATGACTAAAGCAAAAAGATATGGACTTAAGGATGATCCTTGATGTAATCCAACTGAAATAGGAAAATACTTGGTCAAACCACCTTGTGTTTGAACACAAGTAATAGCTCATACATACATATCTTTAATGATTTGAATATGAGCGTTATTAACTCCTTTCTTTTCAAGAACTCTCCATAGCACTTCTCTTGGAACTTTATAATATTTTTTATCCAAATCAATAAATATAATACGTAGATCCTCCTTATTCTCTCTATATTTCTCCATCAAACCTCTCAATAAATGGATAGCTTCCATAGTAGAACTACCCGGCATGAATCCAAATTGATTTTGAGAAACATTAGTATCACGCCGCAACCTACGCTCCATAACTTACTCCCATAATTTTAAAATATGACACATTAACTTAATTCCTCTATAATTCGCACACTCCTATGCATCACCTTTATTCTTAAAAATATGAATTAACACAATCATTCTCCACTGATTTGACATCTTTTTAGTCTTCAAAATAGTATTAAAAAGCTTAGTAAGCCAAGAAATTTCTTCATCTCCTAAGCATTTCCACATCTCTATAGGAATATCACACTTCATTTTCTTTAAAGTCTCTCTAACTCCGGTTTTACTAATACGCCGATAAAAACAAAAAATATATTTTTTCATTTAAGGTGCTAAAGTCACGAAAGTCAATTGTATTTTCACAATCTTCATTAAAAATTTTAGCAAAATATCTCATCCACCTTTGTTGAATATCATCTTCTAAAACAAGTTCTTTTTTATCTTCATCTTTAATACACTTCACTTGAACTAAATCCTTACTACTCCTATCTCTTTGTTTGGCTAACTTATACACATATCTTTATCCATCCTTAGTATATAATCTATTATAAAAATCATTAAAAGTTAAGTTTTTTCAATCGCAAATAGCTTTCTTAGATTCCTTACGAGCCTATGTATATCTTTTCCGATTATCGTAATTTTTACATCTAAACTAATTTTTATAACAAATCTTCTTATTTTTTATCTTTTCTTGCACATTTGAATTCCACCACCAACTATTTTTACTATTAGGAGCTTTTCCATTCAAAACTCCAAGGACATCTTTTGTCATAATCTTAATATTACTAGTCACTTTTTCCCACATACCATTAGCATCCTCATGCACAGACAAAATCTTAAGATCTAAAATTTTACTCTCAAAAATACTTTTGTTAATATTCTTTAAAAGCCCCCATTTAATATTAGAAAATCATTTTACTTTATTTTTTATTTTCCGCTCCTTTATCTTAAAGTCCAAAACTAATAATCGATGTTGGGTACATAAATTTTCATTCGGAATAACTTTACAATCTTTGCAATCAGAATGAAGAGTAAGCTAGTTTCCAACCCGATTTTAGTGTGTTGGCACCAAGGCAATATAGACATCCTTTTCGAGTAATTTGGATGTTTTGTACTAGCTCGCGTGGTCCTTTTTGCGAATGGGGGTCCGGATTGGTAATTAAAGAGGCAAAGGAATAGACTATTCTAAAATTTATGCCACAAATTTTAAAGAAACAATACTGAAGTAGATTAAAACAAAGTAAGAGGCTTACAAAGTAGGAGAAAACTTCAGCTTATGATGGCTGTGTGTTTTCTTCCTAGTACATATTGGCTTATATAGTTATTTTAAACCAGATACAGGTTATCAAAACCAAGGGCGGCCCATGGTTTTGATTAGTGGAAAGTAAAAGTTACAATAATGCCATGTGATTGTGGCATATAATAAAGAGTACTATTGCCATGTGCTGTTGGCATACAATAATGTATCGGGAATCTTTAGGTAGTAGTAGTAATGGGGTGGTTGTAGTGGAGTGGGCCCACCATTGCTTTCAGATGAGGTGTTTGTATGCTCTGTTTTGTTTTTCAGTTGATCCTTGATTCATGCGTGTATGAAAACATTGGAAGCATTAAAAATTCATTATCTGGATAAAGCTGAGATAACTTTAAGAACAGACTGTCAAGCAATCATAGCCTTCTACAACAAATCAGCAGCACACAAACCCTCCAGAGTTCGATGGCTATCTTTTACGGACTACATCAACGGACTAGGAATGACAATACGATTTGAGCACATAGAAGGCAAAAACAACGTCCTCGCCGATAACCTTTCACGACTAACGTTTGTTATTTGGGCAGGAACATTATCCAGTCATTCTTCACAAAATTTTATCACAGGATGGAACCAAGCAAATGGAATACAGAATCCCATCGAGCTGAAAGGAACCGGCTCAGACTCGTGCAAAGGATTTTGGAAGACGAATGACGCGAAAAGGCTCTGATGATCATTCACAAGTCTACAAGGAATTTGCACAAGAGTATTTTCAACAAAGAACAGCAGATCCCACTGCTGAGGAACTCCGAAGAATCTTTACCGATCATGATCAACCCAAACCCAAGCAAACAATTCAGGAACATGCAATCCTACGAAAAGAATACCTACATCGAGAAATACTACGACAAACACTTCAGTACCCCATTGAAGTCACGCAGCTGGACCAACTTAGAGGCGCAGCTCGACGAGTCGAAACAGAACAAACCTATATTGTCCTTAATGAGCTCCGTAATCTACTACGGATCTATACCAACAAGACATAATACTGCCGTCGACTCGTCACCAAGGATAATTGCTACACAGATTTGTTCCAACCACTGCGCCAACATGAAGAAAGCTTAGCTGGCATAATTGATATGATTGAAGCACTGACCAATCAATCATACAAACACCTCATCTGAAAGCAATGGTGGGCCCACTTCACTACAACCACCCAATTACTACCACTATCTAAAGATTCCCGATACATTATTGTATGCCAACAGCACATGGCAATAGTACTCTTTATTCTATGCCACAATCACATGGCATTATTGTAACTTTTACTTTCCACTAATCAAAATCATGGGCCGCCCCTGGTTTTGATAACCTGTATCTGGTTTTAAAATGGCTATATAAGCCAAAGTGTACTAGGAAGAAAACACACAGCCATCATAAGCTGAAGTTTTCTCCTACTTTGTAAGTCTCCTACTTTGTTTTAATCTACTTCAGTATTGTTTCTTTAAAATTTGTGGCATAAATTTTAGAATAGTCTATTCCTTTGCCTCTTTAATTACTGATCCGGACCCTTTATGGTATCAGAGCCTAACAAGGTTCTTCTAGTACACATTTGCCCTAAACCCTAAACCCTAAACCCTAAACCCTCTAGTCTCACACACTAGAGGGTTTAGGGTTTAGGGTTTTTAGGGTTTAGGGTCTAGGTGACTTTCAAGTTTAGGGTTTAGGGTTTAGGGTTTAGGGTTTTAGGGTTTAGGGTTATAGGACCTCTTTGCAACTAAGGCCGAAAACATCCGTTCGGATAACTTTGTATAACATTGTGCACTTGATTTAACCGTTTTTATCGCATTCGCTTGATCTACTCACGAGAAATCTCCTTTCGCTAATTTCACATTTTGAACACAACGGTGTGACCTGTTTCACTATTGGAGGTCGTCCAGAAAAGTTCATGCACCAAAGCGCTCATAGTTTGGTGCATTCGTCATCTTCTTGAGCCATGAATGAAAGACGCTTCTTTTGTGATTTAAGTGTTTTAAACACACTGGTGAGTTTAATTTTGCTAGCGAACGGTGTTTGGACTGATTTCATGAAACGTCGTGCCAATCGACCATTGTTTTAGTAGAAATTTTCTATTAATTAATGGATATATCTTAGGAATAGCGTTCTCCAGCTCTATGCTTCCCCGTGGATGGCCATCTGGGAAGTTACTACCAGGGCTGCCTTACTTTGTGATGATTAAATGGGTGATATTTTTGGCATTTTGAGTGCAGTTTTGTTTTTAGGTTTACATGCTCATCCTTTTTTATGTAATCTTGTTGTTTAGCTAGTTGTTTGGATTGAGCACTGCAATTTTTAGATGCAGCTTTCTTATGTCTTTTCTTTCAAGGCCGTTGATGATTCAAACTGGGTGTTGTATTATTTGTATTTAGCCTAATAGCAAGTAATAATAAATCAATCATAGAAGTGGCATCAGCTTAACAGTTCTTAAATGGTCAAGTTGTCGTTGAGTTAAAACTTTCAGATCTCATTCAACAGCATACTGATTTCCCTACACGCAATGTTCACTTTTTTTAGCCTAACATTTTGTTTCAGAGATCAGCTAGCCCAACTGTAAAACCAAGAAATAAGGTAAGTCTAAGGGTCCGTTTGCAGCAGCTTTTTCATTATTTTCTTTTTTAGACTATTGCCACACTTCTATTTAACCACTATTTTTTTTGCTGCTCCTCAAAAGTTTTTGTAATGAGAAGCAGCTTTTGACAGCCAGATTTACTTGAATGTGATAGCTATAAAAATGTTGTTAAATTATTTCAAAAGAGAATATTTATAATACCCTCATCTTTTTTTAAAAAAATTGTTCTTTTACAACAACTCTTAACTATTTTAAAATAATTGTAGCCACCCCAAGCGGAACCTTAAGCTAATCATTTCATAGGTAGGAATAGATGGAAGATATGATCATATGAAAGATGATACTTAAGAAAACGAACATGATAGAGATTGCAATATGCTTATAGGTTTGTGCCAAGTAAATTCCTCTATGTTTTAAACGCTGATTCGAATCTAAAAAGCGTAATAAAAGGTAAAACCTTTGTTATGAAATCATTGTAATTCTCATCCATCCACAGCCGACTCTCAATGTGCACTGCCTTGCTTTGCTCGGTAAGACTTGCCAGGACAAGAGCATGAATGAAGGACTGCAAAATATCAGCTGGTGTTGCCTGTTTATGGATTATAGCACGAACAACACCTTCCCTCTCCAACAGCAAATATTTAGCTGTAACATGTAAAATCCACCATTTCAATTCAGTAAAAGTCACTTTGAAAAAATATTTTTAAAAGGTGAACCTTTTTTGTAGTGAGAAATAGTTGATCCTGAAAGCTCCACCCTGCCATGCATAAAAACAGAATGAAATAATTACTTCATTCTCATCTCAACTATAGAGTAAAGATTACCTTCATGAGAGCAGTTTAAAATCAGAATTTAGGAACTCACATGTCATGATGATTGAGGCCAGAGACTTTGACACCCAGGTATACACGCCGGTGTAGTGATATCCCATTACTTGAACTCCATGGATTAGCCAAGGAAGGAAATATATGCTCCATCTTTGAAACCTTCTGTGGTGTAACGACTGCCAACAGGAATATGTGAGGTTTTTTTCCACTAAAGTTAAAAATGTTTCATGTGAAGCAATTTTGAAACAGCATATTGAAAACTTATGACTCAATTACTCATAAGACTTATTAAGTGAGAAATCAAAGTTCAATGACTAAGAGTTCTTAAAATCTTAGTCTCATCCCAAAAACTCCTTATATCCATTATAACTGAGCTATATGCACTACTTTTAGAATAAAGAGTTTACATTCAAACATATATATATTTTTAGTTAGCAAATATCTGCCCTAAATTTGTCATCTCTTTTAAAAAATTGTGAAGTTTCACGTTGGCATACACAGTACATTTCTGTGTAAGCTCCATTCAGGAAGAATAGTTCATTGATTACCTTGGCCATTCTTTATGAAATTCTGCAGCAGTATGGAACCTCTTTTACTGTTTAACGTTGTTAATGAAAGGCACCTTACAGCTTTGTAATTTGCTGAAATAAAGGTTGGAAGCTGATAAGCACAAAAAATAAGGCTACAGTTGTTCCAGATCAAGTAATAAAAAACATAGGAAAGAGAACATGGAAAAGCAGACAAAAAAATACTTAAATATTGGATTTTGGACCAATCATAACGATGAGAAAATTTTTAAATGCAGTTCTAAATTCTACACATAATCCAATGGACAACACTGTAGACGGCTTATGAATCCTTGGTATGCAAGATGGATAAATCTTCTGAAAGAACTTACGAATTTCATTTTTACAACTCTAATGCAATAGGCATTCGGCATGTTGTACCTTTTTATGAAATCTTTAATCTCGCATGACCAATCAAGAACTGCATCAGCCTCGAACATGCCATCAACCCATCATAGGCATCTACCATGACTCTCCTTGAGACATCAATGTACTCTTCATCGTGGCACTGATCATGAGGGACCATATAGTCTCTCTCATTAGGGCAACAAGGTCTCAAAGTAATGGTAGCAAACAGGGTTACAATAAGTCCTGAAATTCCTATTTTGAAAGAAACGTGAAGGTTCAAGAAGGTGTGTGGCACCCTAATGACGATTGACGATGTGTATTGTCTCTATTTCCTAGGCAGACTCATAGAAGGCGTTTTAGCATTATGTTGTGCAAAAGTGAAACCATGGCAGGTGTTAGTTCCATATTAGATTCCTCTTCAGGATTGTTAGATTGTGTGAAAGGGTTGCAGATCATTAGATGTGATAATCCTACAAATGTTAGTCATAGGTGGAATACTTTCCAAGTACCCCAACAATCCATATTTGTATCTCGACTAGAGAATTCTTTGACACTTGAGCACAAAATTAGCATAACCAATCTAATGTAGAGCATCTTGGGGTCATTTTTTATTGTTGAACTACAATGAGATGCACAATATTATGAAAGCACATACAATTCATAGATCACAAACTAAACTTTAACAATTATTCCTCGTATTTTGATGATCCGAAAAAACATGATGAATAACAACATCATTGATAAAATAATACTTTTCTACTAAATGCAAAGTTTAGATATCTGAAAGCATGAAAAATCATATAACTAATTGTCTGCGCATTGAATTTCATTTTACATAGAATTTGAAATAAATCAATTATGTAATAGAGCTACTCCTATGGGATGTTCATTTTCTCCTTGTCCCCTCCTACTGATCACTCGGGGAACAAAATTCACATGGCTACCTTTTCACCAGATCAAATCCCTACGGCTACTTTTTAACTAACCCGAATGGCATTTATGTAATTACTTCTAACTGTCTCTTATCCAGTATATATGTAACTATAGTAATCTATACTGTTCAATGAAGAAGTTACATTATTGTTTCCTTTCCGCTCTTCTCTGCTATACCTTTTTCTTCTATGTTCTGCTGTATTTTATACAGCTACATGTAAATTAGTCTCAACAGATATTTCAACATGGTATCATAGAAGCTTGCGTGGTTGCAATGGATACACCTCACGCCTCGTCAACGAATGTTTCGTCTCCTGCTATCAGTCAGACTAATCCCACGGAAACCCCTATCCTTGCTTCCTTAAAGTTTTTAGTCTCCCATATCACCCAACTGCTGTCGGACAACTACTCCACCTGGCGAACTCAAATACACAAGTTATTTCTCGCCAATGGTTTTGTTAGGTACCTTGATGGCACTTAGGGGTGCAAATGAGTCGAGTCGAGTTTAGGCCATTATCGAGCTCGGCCCGTTAGTTGGAAAACGAGTCGAGCTCGAGCCGGCTCAGCTCACTTACACCCCTAATGGCACCACTCCATGCCCACCAAAACATATCCTCTCTAATATTGATCCCCTAACGCTAAATCCTCTTGTACTCAATGGCTTCTTCTCAACCAAAATCTATCTGTTGCTCTATTTTCCATCATCTCCTCCTCTCTGCTCCCTTATATCATTAACTTGGACTCATGTCATGCTATCTGAACAACACTTAAGCGGAGACTGTTCTCTACAAACCGTTCTAGAGTTATTCAACTCAAGAACGAGCTTCACTCGCTCACCATGCAAAACCAGCCTGATAAATTATCTGTCTACTGTCAAACAACTAGTGGATAACATTGCAGCAACTGGTGGACAGATTGATACCGAAGATATCATCTTATATATCCTAAATGGATTGCTCACAAACTATCAAGCTTTCAAGACTGCAATTAGAACCAAGCTTAGCCCCATTTCTCTAGATGTTTTATACTCATTACTCTGTAGTGATGAGGTTAACCTTGCCATAGATGCTCCAAAGAACTCTCCCTAATCGATTCCCTTGCCATCACTGAAACTCAGTTTACGCTTGCATCCACTAGGGGACGTGGTCGAGGTCACAACTCTGCATATTTTCGTGGTCATGGCCATTCTCCGTCCAACCCCAGCGTCTCTCCCAAGGGCAACAAACCCAAATCACCTGATGCTTGTCAGATATGCGGAGAAAGAGGCCACTCAACCTTCTCATGTTGGCATTGTGCAAATATGCAGTATATCCCTCCATCCCATGCCTTGCTTGTCAAATCATCCTCAACCTCATATGCAAAGTGATATCTTGACAGTGGAGCCACAACTCACTTGACACTTGAGCTCCACTCATTACAGGATGCCTCTTACTTATCACGGCTCCAATCAAGGTCTGATTGGTAATGGTGCAACTCTACCTATTGCTCATTCTGGCAAAGGCCTTCTACCGACCCCCACTCGTATGCTCACTCTAAACTCCATTTTTCATGTTCCTCACTAATTCCACAAACTTCTCTCTATCTCTAAGCTTGCTGCAGATAATAATTGTTCTATCTCTTGGACTATTCAGGTTATCTTATCAAGGATCAGAAGACTCAACAATATCTAGTCCAAGGAGCTTGCCTTAACAGTCTCTACCCCATCTGCATCAGCTCCAACACATGGCTTCCTCCTACAACTGCATTTCTTACTCCATCCACTTCAAGTATTTGGCACTAACGTTTGGGTCATCCCAATTCAGCGATAGTTTCTTTTATTGCAAAGTTCTTTCCCAATTTATGTATCTCACCTTCCCACCCCAACCACACCAAAATGTCATTGGATACAAATGGATGTTCAAACTCAAAAAAAATTCTGACGGTACCATAGCAAGGTACAAGGCACGACTCGTCGCTCAAGGTTTCAAACAGGAATGTGGGCTTGATTATCATGAGACTTTTAGTCCCGTTGCTAAGTCTCCCACCAATCGTTTATTTCGCACTTTTTATCTTCATTATCAGTGGCCAGTTCTCCAACAAATGCCTTTCTTCATGGTTCTTTGGATGAACAGGTCTTCATGGCTCAACCACTAGGTTTCCAAGATAATCAAAATCCTAATCATGTTTGTCTACTTAAAAAAGCCCTCTATGGCTTCAAACAAGCTCCACGTCAATAGTTTGCAACTCTTTCATCCTATCTTGCACTCCAAGTCTTCCACTACAGCTCTGTAAACTCTCTCTCATGATCTACAAGACTAATAATATTCATATATATTTTCTCATCTACGTTGATGACATCTTAATTGGTCACTGACAACAATCAACAGTTCATTTATAATTTCCTCCATAAGCTGCAATTGCAATTTCAAATGCACAATCTCAACACCTTGTTCAGATTTCTTGGCAAAGATGTCACTTCAACAAACCAGTCCTACCATCTATCTCAGCATAGCTACATCACGGACCTTCTCCACAAAGCTGACATGGCACATTATAAACCAATTCTTGACCCACCACCCTCAAAAATCCCAATGGCACCCGAATTGCAAAAGCCATTTCATAACCCCACCTTGTTTCGTTAATTGGATGGATCGCTTCAATATCTTACATCCACTCACCCATATATTGCTTTTGTTGTAAATAAACTTTGTCAATACATGCACAAGCCATTGGACTGCAATTTTCTTCTACTTAAACGCATACTCAGGCACATTACGAGCACTTCCAACCATGGTCTTCTTCTCACACGCGGCATACTTCAGCTTCAGGCTTTCTCGTACTTGGATCGGGCATGTGATGTCGAAGATCACAAATCTACGACTGGGTTCTGTGTCTTTCTCGGTCCCAATCTTATTACATGGAGTGTTAAGAAACAAACTACGGTTGCTCGATCATCTACAGAGGTTAGATACAGAGCTCTTGCCGCAGCTACCGCAGCAACCCGATCTTTCATGCACAGACAAAACATATAGAAATCGATCATCATTTTATCCGCGAAGCCATTCAATCAGCTATTCTCAAAGTTCAACACATTCTTCCACAGATCAAATAATAGACATTTTAACAAAAGCTCTACCCAATGCTGCCTTCGCCTCTCTCGGAGACAAGTTGACGGTCTGTGATCCCTCTCAACGTGAGGGGGTATATAGAGCTACTCCTATGGGAAGTTTATTTTCTCCTTAGTCCCTCCTACTGATGACTCAGCTCATGTTGTCTGCCATCTTCACCTGCTACAGAGTAGAATTCACATGGCTACCTTTTCACCAGATCAAATCTCTACCGCTACTTTTTAACTAACTGAATGGCATTTATGTAATTACTTCTAATTGTCTCTTATCTAGTATATATGTAACTACAATATTCTGTATTGTTTAATTAAAAAGTTACATTATTGTTTCTGGTCTGCTCTTCTCTGCTATACCTTCTACATCTTCTCTGTTCTGCTGTATTTTATACAACTACATTGAAATTAGTCTCAACAGATATTTCAACATTATGCACCTAAAACAATAACAACTTTTGTGAAAATAAATTAGAAAGCAAGAAGACATCAAATTAAGCCGCCTGATTATATAAGAATATAGCCTCTCCTGAAAATCTTCAATTTCCCAGTTGATAAAAAAAACCAACCATAAGTCCAAGGGATAAAAAAGAAACCATGACAATAATAAAAATGAGAATGACGTATAGATGATATAAAAATAACCACACCACAGATTATACTAAGAAATTGGCACCCTATGTTGCATAGTATGTGATGCTAGAACCATTCTCATGGCTTGAAAGATTTAATCATTTGTCCAGGAAAATCTAATGTGGAGCAATAATATGATTAAGTGCCTTTATTGGCCAACTCCATCTTTTATTACAAGAATACCTAAGGGGCTATTTGGTTGGCTAAAAAAGGAATGATGTGTAAAAGGAATACTTTGGAGTTATTTGGATGAATGTAAAGTAAATACAAGTGAATGATTTTTTCTTTTTTTGAAATAATGAATGTAGTGTAAAGTCTAAAAATGGTGTCCGCCGGCAGGGAAGATTTGGAGTTATTTGGATGAATGTAAAGTAAATACAAGTGAATGATTTTTTTTTTTTTTTTTGAAATAATGAATGTAGTGTAAAGTCCAAAAATGGTGTCCACCGGCAGGGAAGATGGCAGTAGTGGTGGGGTGGTTTCCAACTGTGGGTGGCGGATCCAGTTTGCAATGGTAGTGGCCGACGACTGTGGTGATTGCGGTGGCGGTGGCAGCTGCCGGTAGTGGTGGTGGCCAGTGATGGGTAGTGGTCGCTAGCAGCCGCGGTGGTGGTGGCCGGTGGGTGTGGTGGTGATGGGTGTTCACGGAAGTCGGTGGTGGCCAGCGGGTGGCGGCAGTGGTCAAGCGAGTTTGCTTGTGGTGTAAACGGTTCTTGCTCAAAACTGGTTGAGTTTGATTTACTTTAAAAATGAGCTAAAATGGTTTACACTACATTTACTTTACTTTACTTTGCTCCACTTTGTATTCCAATCAAACACCAAAATTTTCAAAGCCCCTATATTTGGAATACTTTACAACACTTTGTAATTTAACCAAACAGCCCCTGAATTTCTTACATTTCTAGTATAATGTTGGGTCCTCATAGTAATGTAGTGATATGTCAACCTTCGTGAGTAAATATCAGAGAGATGGTATGTCTCTTGCTTTACTAATCTTTCAATATAGCAAACTTTAAAAATAAAAATAAAAAGCAACGAAGAAAGGTGCAAAATCTGTAGCATGGATGTTGGCAAATGACAAATATGGCACATTTACTCACCATACATATGAAAAAAAGTCAGCAAAAGGAATGAAACCCATACTGCCAGAGGATATCCCCTTGTAAGATGAGCAAGAAGCATTCCTAGTGCCATGCCAACCATTGTTGCTATAGTTTCTTGACTACCCTCCTGCAAATATTTTAAAAATGGAAATAAGTAATTATATTAGCAATTAAACAGCAGAAAACTATAGAATCTCCACATTACCTTGGCAGATATATCTGCTGCATTATTCTCAAGTGAGAAGTGCTGTGTCAGAGCAGCTCTCGTTGCGCCACTTGCAACGCCAGCTAAAGAAAAATTGTCAGAAATGTCAGTCCATGTTTAAAAGGGAATCAAATGCTACAGACCTACAATAAATGACAAGTAGTAGATGGTTACAGGTTAAAAGCATCAAAAGAAACGAGCAGGTAATGAAATAGATATAAAAAACCATAAAGAGAGCTAGAAGCTCGACACAATAACAATAATTGCATAAAGACCACATTACGCTAGTACAGTACAATTAAGATAGCATATCTAGTCATTTTGCAGAAGATATCATGCAAGACTTATGTTACTATTTATTCAGAATAAGCATACCACATCCTTCATGCTTGGATTCACAATAATATATATATATAAGGTATTGACTGTGATAAGGTGCACTTGCACCTGTTCTAATCCGGACTGGTAGGGGCAATGTAATAGAATTTTTGCATTTATACTTCTTGTATATGTCTGTGAATGTTTCGTATGCACGTGTTTGGAACTATTCTGAATTGAGTCCCAAGAGTTTGTATGCATGAATAGAAAATCTTTTTTTCCCTTAGGAGTGTTGCAGCTCTAGGTGGGGAGTGTTGCAGTGCCAAGCTCTTGGATTTAGGTCATTTAAATTGATCTGGATCAGCGCAATGACAACGTTGTCCGGAGCACCAT
Organism: Dendrobium catenatum; assembly: GCF_001605985.2. Taxonomy (NCBI): domain Eukaryota; kingdom Viridiplantae; phylum Streptophyta; class Magnoliopsida; order Asparagales; family Orchidaceae; genus Dendrobium; species Dendrobium catenatum. The sequence continues at coordinate 255,422 of NW_021369109.1, forward strand.
GGCACTAGATCAAATTTTTATAAAATATTAATTTCCACTTATTTTCATTTTATCAAATCCATTTCCTCCCCCCTTAAGAGCTTGCTAGAGAGAGAAAGTTCATTTCAAGAGACTCTGGTCTATTTTTTGTTATCAGTCCAACTCAGAAAGTTGTTCAGATCAAGGTAGATTACATCATGTTTATCTTAATTTTTAAAAAATAAAAATATTTTAGAAATTTCCAAATTTAAATTATAAATTCATAGCCTAGAAATGGGGATAACATCACACCTCACCATGTAACTTTCTATATTATAGATTTGATCATTATGAGTATTTAGATATTTTTTGCAAAATTTTCATTAGGTAAATTAAAAAGTGTACTATTTTTGGCGAATTAAAAAATAGTTTTGATCATATAAAATAATGCTAAAGTATAATTAAAGCATCAAAATAATTTTTTGAACAATCCCTGGTAAACTGATGAAATTCTGAAACTATAAAATTATACTCAGTTGCTGAATTTATTGCCTACAGATAAAGCACTGTGTATTTCTGAAATTAATTTATTTACATTTATTTATTTCAATGTAATTATAAATGCACGTAACTGTTTTAAATGTATGATTCTGTAGAGATCGGATGTTGTAAGAAGTTCTATTATTCTAAATGCATAGGGAGTTATAAAAATTTGAATATTTGATATGTGTTGAGCATTGGGAGTCATAAGAGCATATTTTCTAATATACTAGCAACGGGAGTCATAAGAGCTTAAATTCTGATATATGTTTCTTAAGAGAGGTATATGGGCCGGAAGGAAATATGTTATTTTCTATTCTTATATATGAAATATTTATTTATAATGCAAAGATTATTATATTTTAGTTATTCGCAAAACAATATTTTGTTCAGCACAATAAATTGTTACCAACTACATTTAAATTCAGTTAAATACATAAGTTAATTATTGAAAATTCAGGTCGGTAGATGTGATATATTAAGCTGTGTTGGCTCACACCTATTACATATTCTATTTTAGGTCAGGAAAAATGGAAGAAGCTTATTAAGTAGCGGAGGTTGCAGGGGCTGATTTGTTTGAGTTTATTTATATAAGTACTTTATAGCTCGGTCTTCGTTCCTTCGTGCAACATCCAGAGTCGACCGAGCAGAAGAAGGAGAAGTCAAGGGCAGAACCTCCTACGAAAAGACAAGAGGGATTAGAGGCCTTACGTGCGCCTGTACTGGGCTGATCGAACAGTAGTTTATTTGGGTGGAGTCGGACAATTGATTTGCATTGTTTGAAGACTGGCTCGATCGAACGGCCAAGGAAGGAGGATATCAACGTGCCAAGTGCTGAGCCGCTTGAGATGTGTTTTTCTGATACTGTCTCTGAAGCTTGCTGCAACCCTAAATTTTTTGTTTCTACTATTGTGCCTTCATTGCGGGCATTCCCTAAAGAACCCAGAGGCAGGCAAACTCGAAGAATAATTAATTCACATTCCTTGTTATCCCACCGCCAGCCTTTATTACCAATTCTGGTATCTTGAGAGCTACTGCTCAACGTAGTCTTCATTGCTGCCATGCACCTTGCAAGCTTGATTAATATAGCCTTCATCACTATTATTTGCCACTACAATGTCTAAAGCTAATTGCTTTCAAAGTTTTGACCAAATGAGGGACTCTATGGTGCACAAAGGGACTTGATAACTCTACCTTTTTGTGATTGACTACCAAGCTGTGAATGACAGATCTGTATTCCCCAGCTTGAGGGGCAGTGTCAAATACCATCCCGGCCATCATAGCCGTCCTTTGGCTCTTGACCTATGGCCAGGATGGGGATATGTGGGAGGCTCACCTGGATCACGCCAATCTCCTTCTATATTTGAGTGGTTGGTTTAGGAAGGATTATATCAAGGCAATTATGCATGATTCTATATTTATTTGTTTCTCTATTAAGACATCTTATATAGATCTATAAATAGGGATAGTTTTGTATAATAAAATTAAGCCTTTTCAGTCTACAATTCTCTTTATTTAACGTTAAATAAAGGAAAATCTGCGAAGTCTCCAAAACTTAGATCTTCGGCTTGATCTGTCATCATTCAACACGATATGATATGTTCTGTCTTTGAGTTATATTGGTTTGGGTTGTGACATTGACTTGGCATTATAGTTGGTCACTCTTAAAAAATACTTTCATATCAGAACAAAAACATATAATAGATCAATTGAAAGAAACATACAAGTTAGAATACAAACCTATTAATAGCCCATGAAATTTGAAATTTAAATATAAACTTGAAAATACTCTATAAGGCACAGTGGTAGACCTCCTATCAGAGGTTTGTAGGAAAACTTATCTACTTATTGTATATTGGACCCGATATTGCTCATGTTGTTATCGTAGTGAGTCAATTCATACATAATCCAAAAGAATCACACCTTATTTCAATATATAATATTCTATAATGTTTGAAGGCATCCCAAACAAAGAAGTTTTATTCAAAAGTGCGAGAATTGAATTATTGAAGCATTTATAGAGACAAATTATGCAGATTGTATGATTGGCAAGAAGTCAACTTCAAGAGATTGCACATACTAAGGAGAAAACATCATGAGTCGAAGAAGTAAAAAAAAAAATGTAATGGCAAAAATCAAATTTTAGACCAATGGCATTGAGAATCTACAAATTACTATGACTAAAATATAAAAATTATCTCAAAAATTTTAAAGGTTACATGGAAAGGACTTATAAAGCTTTATTATAATAATAAGATTACTATCAATATTGCACATAATTCCATCAAACATTACTGTATAAAATATATTGAAGTTCACAGACATTATACAAAAGAGAAGCTTGATAGTGGTCATATATATACACCATTCATAACCATATGTGAACAACTTGATGATAGGAAATTTAGGAATGAATGATCACACATTCATTCGGTCGATAGGGATAGCAAAACACCTACATAATTTTCACCAACTCGGACCCACATCTCTAAGACTTGCACCCTCATTCTTATTGCGCTATCACCTCATTAATTTGTGGATTCCTACTGCTTGCTAGTCAATATGTGGACTATTGTAATTAATATGTTATTATTATTTTTCCCTACTCATCAACTCATAAACTATTATGATAATAATTTATTATATTTGTTGATTTTATATGTTTCCTATTAGAAGCTCTTCTAAGATTGTATAAATACAATACAAATGTTGTAATAAAACACTGAATCAATGCTCTCCAATTCTTGTCACATATGAACCCAAAAACTAAGAGTGATTCAACAACATTTCGCATTATCTCCATGAACGGGCTAGTATGAACTATGCTAGGCTATCCCAAACTCCAACAAAGACATGAGTGGTGTGGTGCACAAGGCAACCATAGCCTACTTTTATTTTCTATCTTAACCATTCCAAGAAAGGCAAGTAATGCATAGCATTGAGGCAAAATTTTGAATTTTCCCTACACAATAAGAGAGATGCATATGAGTCAAATTTCCCACTAAGGTTAGTGGTATTTATATGAAACGACAGAACTTTGAACAGATAGAAAGTATCCCTGTCATGCAAATAAACACATACGAGGCACATACAACATCCTACTATCCTACGGATGAATTATAGGATCGTCCACTATGCCAAAAAAGGCACATGTGGGCCTTAGCGCAACTCTAGTATATTAGCAAAATAGTAATAAATGAAGTATACTATAAGGAATCTCATCACTACAGTGAGAATGATGCATATAGTTCGTACCTATTAGCATCTACTCTACGGAACAAAAAATGTGAACCCCATGAGCTTTGGTTAAAACAAATCAAAGGCAAAAAGCATACAAATAATAAAACATGAATTTATGGGATCCTTGTATGTTGGGGGGACTAATTCTCGGCTAGAAAAAGTTGTTGCTTCTAGGCCATTTTTTTCTCTAGGAGTCATGTGATCACTTAAAAGGTCATTATGTGACCAGGTAAGGACCCTTACTTGGGGCATAAAGGCCAGCAATGGGCTATCTAAGGACACTTCTAAGATAAATTTTAATAGCATTCAAAGAACGTGGAAGGGTCTATAACATGTCCATTGACTGCTCAAAACCCCTTAAAGTGGACCAAATTTGGTACTGTAAATCAAGGTGATTGTGTCGAGCCTTGAGGACACCCAAAAGATGATACTAAACTAGAAGAGAGGACAATATATGTTTCAATTTTATAATATTTTTAAAATGAGTTAATATGATATAGTCCATCATTTTCTTCTAATCAGCAACAAATAATTGCTTTACTAAATGATGTTTAACACACAATATTGACAGTTTAGTTTAAGAATCAAAGATTGCTTAAAGATTGCATCGATTTTTGAATCAGACCAGGCTCAAGTTGAGCCAAATGAGCCAAGTCATTAGTCAAATTTTTAGTTATGTCCAATCTTCATACTGAATTCGAGCTGGATCTGCACCGAATTTAAGACAACTCAAAATATAAATAGTCAGTATATTTTTTAAATATAATATATACAAACATGTGTACATATGTATATGATTGTATATGCAATATGTATATTAAAGAAATAAAATTTACCATAGGAAAATTAATTGATTTCAAGCTGACTCGATTCAAAATCTAGCTAATTTGAACCAAACAGTTCAAAATAAAATTAATTAGCCGACAAGCTAATTTCAAATCAATCTATATGCATATAAGTTGATTTTGAGCCAAGATTAAAACATCCTGAAATCAAATTGTTCTCACCCTTAATGAAACAGGTTAGATTTGTCTATTTTCTTTATTACTCTCCTACAAATTGTTTAAAAGAACTACATGGGCAAAAACAAATTAGAATGTGGCACAACCAAATTGACATAAGCAAAATAAAACTAGCATGTCCATTTTTATTCTTTTTTTTTTTTTTCCTATTTGACAAATTGCAAGTGATCTACAGGCTAAATTGGATACATGATTTTAATAATTCAAACGTTTACTGAATTAATTTCCATGTTACAGATATCATGTACTAATTAACTAAAAACAATATTTTTAGTAAAGCCAAAATTCAAAGGAAAAGTTATGAATTATGCTAATTAACAGCTCAAAAATCCCATGCTTGCCATACAAGGATCAACAGCTCAATGCCAAATCTGGCATTAACGAATCAAACCTGATACAGATGAGGTGATGATGCACCATCTAGTGGGACTAGATAAATTCAATGACGTCAGTTCATTATTGACCATGGCTACGAGAATTATAAAGGAATAGAACTACAAATTTTATAGATTTCTAGAACTAATTTTAAAATCCAAAATATATATAAAGAAACTGACACTTCGTTTTTTTCAAAACCACCCAATCCAACAAGGAAAAAGTGCAAATATTCTCATTTTCTGTCATTAAATTATTCGAAGTACTGAAAGATACTAAAAATGATAAAACTTTCTTTAAAATAGATAAAAATAATAAGAAAACCAACTAAAGTTGATTAGGTGATGTAAACAAAACTCCTAAGTTGCCCCTAATCACCTAACACCCCTGGGTTACCCACTTGCCGCTAATTGATCAATGCAAAGTCTAAATGAAAAATCTCCCCAATTCAATTTGTTTTGCCAAAACTTTGATGGCCAAAACACAACCCCAAAAAGCATATATCAAGGAACTAATGTGAAACAGCAAATCCGCAACTCTTTGATCACCTGGATATTCTGACAACATTGGCAAAATCGCTATGAATTGTTTATTTGGTGATGATCAAAAGTCTTCAATAAAAAGGTTCACAACTCTAGTTTCTATTAAAAACTGGCACAAAGGTTAGCACACCCATATCACTCCCAAAGTAGCATACCGCATGCAACCAAAGGAGTCAGAATTAATTAGTTTGGGATAAAGAACTTAATTGCCAAAGAGCATTCCATTATACTAATGCTAGTCCTGCATTGACATCTCAAGCCATGTGTAGGTATAGCACACTACAAATAATTATCTTTCAAAAATTATGCCCAAACTATTGTTCAATGAACGAAATTGCAGAAAATAACTTACTAAATGATCTTGACAAGCTCCCCAAGCAGACTATTAGAAACAATGCAGATGGAAACAATGGAGAAATGAGATCCATCAGCATACCTGCACAAAAAAAAAATCACAAATTCAGCCAGAAAACATGAAGATAATTTTCTTGATAGTAAAAACTTGGCAAGAAATCCAAGTGAATGACTTCATTTAAGCTTTGTCCGGATGGAAGGAAAGTGAAATAAATTCCCCAGAATTTATGGATTGGTTATGAATTTACAACCATTTCTTCACATTCTTGGACCAAGTTCCTAGTATCCAAGCACATCCTTAGTAATTCTCATGAATTACTAGCTATGATGCACCGACACGCCTCTTAAAGAGGGTATGCAGTGTCGGACACATGTCGGACACTAACACGCGTCGGACACGGCATGGACACATGTCCGACACGGCATTGAAGTGTCGGAATTTAAAACATTAAAATTTAAATCGGACACGCGTGTCCGACACGCGTCTCCGGTTATTAAATGATAAAATCGTCCGTTCTATTTAGCCTTTTCCGCGAACGAGAAGCCCTATTTTTTCGATCCACGAAAGAAATCTTCTAGGGCGGACCGGGAGAGCTCGCAGTCGACGCCAAACGGAGCCCGCTGCCTTCGCCTCCCGTTCCTTCGTCATTTCTGCTCGGTCAAGCAGAGCTCGTCTTTCCCATTCCTTCGTTCTTGCGTTATTTCTACTGTCATTCGAGGCAAAGTTCGCAATCAAGGCCAAACAGAGTACCTTCTGCGCGCAAGAGAGCCAAGACCTGTAAGTGAATTTCGCCATTTCTTCTCTTCATTGTTGAAAAACCTAATGTACATGCTCGGTACCGCTCGGTACCGCTCGGTATCGCTAGGTACATGCTCGGTACCGCTCAGTACATGCTCGGTACTGCTCAGTACATGCTCGGTACTGCTAGGTACATGCTCGGTACTGCTCAGTACCGGTAGGTACATGCTCTGTACTGGTAGGTACATGCTCGGTACTACTCGGTACTGGTAGGTACATGCTCGGTACTGCTAGGTATATGCTCGGTACTGCTAGGTACAACCCTGCAGGGGTGCTGCCCCTTGACCCCGCGACCTGACCGGGCAGGTCGAACCCCACAAGGGGGCAGCGCCCCCTTGGACCCCCGGCAGACTGGTATATTGTTTTATTCATGTTGTGATTTTTTTATTTCACTTCATATCAAATTTAATTCGATGTATTCATATGCATGATTGGTTTGTTAGCAAAATGAGCTCGACTGCTGGCGGGAGTGGATTAGGTGAAGGTTCAAAAGAGCCATCTGTAGAAACTGGCAAGCCATTATGGATTCATGTTACAAAGTTGGGAAAAACATTTGAAGGAGGAGGGAATGTGTCATTCAAATGCAATTATTATGGTAGCACCTACAAAGGATCTTATTCTAGGGTGAATGCACATCTACTTAAAATTTTTGGCCATGAAATAAAAATGTGTCATAAGATTACTACGTCGCAGTTGATTGAATTGAACAGACAAGTTGATGAAGCTGAATCTAGGATCGAAAGGACACTCCCTAAAGAGGTACCTTTTCCATGTACTCATGGCTCATCTCACACTTCTTCCTCATATGTGAGAGTTGATCAAGCTTTATCATTTAGAAGTGAAGGATATGAAACAAAGAAAAGAAAAGGAGTAGCCAATAGTCCTCTAGAGAAGGCTTTTAATTTGTAGCAGCGAGAAGAATTGGATGGTGAAATAGCAAGAATATTTTTTTCAGCGGGACTTCCTTTCAACCTTACAAGGAATCCTCATTATAAAAATGCATTCATTTTTGCATGTAACAACAACCTCGCAGGATATGTTCCACCTGGCTACAATGCATTAAGATCGAAATTATTGGAAAGAGAAAGAGCACATATTGAGACATTGCTTGAACCAACAAAATGAGTATGGAAAGAAAAAGGTGTTAGTTTGGTGTGTGATGGTTGGACAGATACTCAAAGAAGACCCCTTATTAATTTCATGGTCGTTACAGAGAATTATCCAATGTTCATTAACGTAGTGAATTGTGCAGGAGAATACAAGGATAAACATTTTATTGCCAATTTGATTAAAGAGGTGATAGTCATGATTGGGCCTTCAAATGTTGTGCAGGTTATTACTGATAATGCACCGGTGTGTAGAGCTGCACGATTATTGGTGGAGCAAACTTATCCTCATATATTTTGGACACCCTGTGTTGTGCACACTTTAAATCTTGCTCTAAAAAATATTTGTGCAGCAAATAATACAGAGGTTAATAAAATCATCTATGCTGAATGTCATTGGATAACAGTGGTTGCAGATGATGTTGTTCTGATCAGAAATTTTATTATGAACCATTCTATGAGACTTTCAATGTTTAATGATTTCTCCCACTTGAAAATGCTAGCTGTTGCTGAAACTCGTTTTGACTCTGTAATAATCATGTTGAGAAGATTCAAACAAATTAAAAATGCTCTTCAATCTATGGTGATTAGTGAGAAGTGGTCTTGCTATCGAGAAGATGATGTTGGGAAGGCAAGGTATGTTAAAGAAAAGGTCTTAGATGATTTGTCGTGGGATAATGTAGACTATATTTTGGCTTTCACTGATCCGATTTATGATATGTTGAGAGAGGCTGACACAGATAAATCATGCTACATTTGATTTATGAGATGTGGGACTCTATGTTAGCAAAAGTGAAATAAATTATATACAAACATGAAAGAAAGTCACATGAAGAAGACTCAAGTTTTTGGAGCATTGTCTATACTATTCTTGAAGATAGGTGGAGCAAAAGCAACACACCTTTGCATTGTTTGGCTCATTCATTAAATTCAAGGTATATTTATATTTATCTTTTAAATTAATTTAAATTTGTTGGTAAATTAACATATAATTTTATATGCTTTGTATTATTTGAAGGTATTCAAGTAAAGAATGGCTTCAAGAATACCCTCAACGTGTCTCACCACAAAAAGATTTAGAAACTTCAAATATGAGAAAGATATGCCTGAAAAGATATTTTCCAAATGAGGAAGAGAGAAGAAAAATTAATATAGAATTTGCAAAGTTCTTTGGATATTTAGAGGATTTTGGTGATCAAGAATCTTTGGTTGATAGATGAAGGATGGATCCAAAAATGTGGTGGTTGATTCATGGAGCTTCAACACCGTTTCTTCAAACAATAACAATAAAACTACTTGGTCAAGTATCATCTTCTTCCTGTTGTGAGAGAAATTCGAGCACATGCTCATTTATTCAATCAATGAAGATGAATAAAATAATTCCACAACGTGCTGAAGATTTAATTTATGTGCATACAAATCTTCGTCTTCTATCAAGGAAAACCCCACTTTATATGACAGGTGATAACAAGATGTGGGATGTTACTGGAGATGGGTTCGAGTGCCTTGATGATATGGGATTATTAGAGGTTGCAAATCTTTCTCTAGATGAACCAGAGTTGGAAGCAATGATATTCAATGATGATGATATTGAAGGCCAAAGACCAACATCTAAATCTAATTTTATCATTTTCTCTATTGAGTAGTTAGACATTTATGTTGTATTAAATGATTTTTTGCTTATATTTTTGTGTTTATACTAGACATTTTTATGTTATAAGCTAAACAAGTTATCATGAAATTGATTTATTATTGATTGACATTTTTACTATAATGTCACCTTAATTTTTATATATTATATTAAAAAATTATTATGCCGTGTTCACGCCGCACCTGTGTCCTATATTTTTAAAAATTGCCGTGTCCCGTGTTCGTGTCGTGTCGTGTCCGTGTCGCCGTGTCCGTGTCGATGCATCATAGGAAACCACCCACAACAAGAACACAACATAATAAAAGACCCAAAACACAAAACCAACCCTAACAAAGCACCCAACAAAAGAATCAACTCCATGCCAACACAACAAGAAAGGGCACCCACCAACCAAACAAGAAACATAAGAACACCACCACCCACAACACAACAAACACAACACTAGCAGCATGAACTAACACACACAGACAACCAAAAATCAGAAGGCTAATAAAGGCCACACCCAGCCCATTCAAAGGCACCACCAAAAAAAAATTACTTATTTTAAGCTTTCTTTTTATTTTTCCGCCTACTTTATTTAGGAACAGCATTTCTGAAAGCACCATCTTCAATGTGAACCACATTCAAGCCAAACAAATCTTAAAAATCATCACTAGAATCCACCTTATCTTCCCCATCACCTAGACAATCAGATGAGTAACACTCAATCAACCAATTTGACTGATCCACACACAACTCCTTTGAGTTTAAAGCCAATTGGGCATTCAAAGAATTCTTAGAAATAAGAGAGATAGAAAAGTCAACAACAACCACATTTTTATCCAAATTATGCGGCACACCTGAATCAAACAATGGAGAGTCAGTAGGAATCAACACCAATTCGCTAGAAGAATCATTCAAATCAGTCCTATTAACATCACAAACTTCCACATTAACACCATCTAAGTTCTAACTAAAAAAGTATTATCTTTAGCAATTCTCTCACCAATAGCAGGGGAAGCATCAAGGGGATTCTCACAAGCAATAGTTAAAGAAAAATTATTACCATCCACAATATTAATGCCCTCCCTTTGATCACAGTTAGGCATTTCAAATAAAGGATAACCACTAGGAGAATGAGAAGAAATACCCACAGGTAGCATAGCAATAGGAAGGCTGATATATATATATATTCCAAATATTTAAAATTTAAATTCATTTGGGAGGCTGATATTAAAGCAATAGGAACGTTGATATTATGGTTAGAGGTAATACCTTCACTGCGCGGTGTGATTGATCTTGCATGTATTTGGATTGCTGTTCATGCCTTGGTTCAATGTTGGACTCTTTTCTTCTTCCGGTCCAGGTTTAGCAAACCAAATTTGGATCTCTTGCTAAACCGAGAGGTGCTGAATCAGGTTAGAGCAATTTTGTATGCGTCCACGTTCCATCAACTGAATAGGAAAGCTACTTGTCAGTTTATGGGACAAAATTGCGAAATGTTACAGAAATTCAGAAAGAAAAACTGGGAAGTTATTTATGATACTTGAATTCAAGCAAACACTTCTTTAAGCAGTATATGGGCAGTCGCAACCTACCTTAGGCAGCATTCTGATAGCCAATTGGACAACCCATGTGCCATATTTAGCTTGCTAACTTTAAAAACCGAACTCCCCTACCAAATACCCTTCCAAATCTGCCAAGTCTCCTCATTTGACTATAGGAGCATATATTTTTCATTCCAAGCTTTCTTGTTATATACTTTCAAAGACCGGTTTGTTTAGTATTTTATTGAGAACATCGACCTTTTGAGAATAAGTCTGGGAGACTGATGTGAAACCAATAGGAATTGCATTAGAGCTTTGCAATATAAACTAATGTTTCACAAGATTAGATGCTAAGAATTTAAGGCCATCAATAATGTAAAGCCAATCAATTACAAGATAGAATAATAATCACTTGAGGATGATCTCAATCATAAAGATAAACTTAAATATTGTAATCAAGAGATCCCGCACTTAACAAATAGAAAAGTCACATTGAGTTTCCCTCACTCAAACTCGTCTAGTAAGGGTTAGCGGGAAAGAATCTTAGCAAACCAAGCGATGTCACCAAAGTTGAGAAGGTACCTATGGTAGTAGCCCAACGAAAGTTCGTCAATGAGGGAGAAGACGTGAGTGGATACCAAATGTTCCGCCAACTTTCGGATGGTAGATGATCTTCCCTTGATGACGCCAACGTGAATAGGGTGTAATTGATATAATCTTCTACGGAGTTATCCCCTTATGGCTTGAGGTCGAAGGTGGATTGATGAGTATCCACTAAACTATGATTATCGTAGAGAGCTCCACAATCTCGATCCGGATGGGCCATGCATTAGTCAAGCAAAGCCCTACATGGGGTCCTGGTTGGGTACCCATTGGGTACCCATGCTTTACTCGGACGAGCTTCACCCACCCACACCCACCCATGGTGACTTTCGGGATGTCATACCCACCTATACCCACCCACATTCCATGCTTTTTGAGTGCAGTTTGCCACAGATTGATGGCCTTGAGGCTTGTTTCTCTTTTGCTATGGTTGTAAACTTTTAAGAAGCATATCAGAATTTATAGTAGTCACAGCGTGGTTAAGTGCTGCATATTACGTAATGATGATTGCATTAATATAAGATATACGATGATTATCAATGCAAATTGATTTATCCCTTTATGTTGAGTATCCACCCATACCCACCCATAAGGCCATGGGCATACCCATACCCACCCATACCCAATGGGTATGGGTGGGTACATGGGTGGGTGTGGGTATGGGTACCTAATGCAGGGCTCTGTAGTCAAGGGAATTGTCAATGGAGGAGGGCCTTCTTCTTTCTTGGAGTGTAGTTCATGAGGCAAGAAGGTTTCCAAGGGGTGGGAAGAGAGAAGGGGCAGCTAAGGGAAGAGGGGCTTGTTTAGGTGAAATTAGGGTTTGGGTTTGGAGAGGGAAATAATATAAAATCTGAAATTAATTTCAGATTTTTGTAAAATAGGAAAGGGGATTTAAGAATTTGAAATTTGAAATTCAAATTCAAGTGGAGGGGGATTAATGAGGAGAGAGGAGGGAGATCCCGGGGGGGGGCTGGC
>NW_021369109.1:268477-318111 GCF_001605985.2 Dendrobium catenatum
AATTAACAATAAAAAACTACTGGTCAAGATCATCTTCTTCCTGTTGTGAAGAAATTCGAGCACTCTCAATATTAATAATGAGAGATAATAACTCCAATACGTGCCTGAAGATTTTAATTATGTGAGACAAATCTTCGTCTGTCTATCAAGCGAACCCCACTTTATATGACAGGTGATACAAGATGTGGATGTTACTGGAGGATGGTTCGATGTGCCTTGATGATATGGGATTATTAGAGGTTAAATCTTTTCTCTAGATGAACCAGAGTTGGAAGCAATGATACTTAATGATATATTTGAAAAGGCCAAAGACCAACTCTTAATCTAATTTTATCATTCCCTCTATTGAGTAGTTAGACATTTCATGTTGTATTAAAATGATTTTTTGCTTATATTTTGTGTTGTATACTAGACATTTGTACTAAACATACTTTATGTTATAAGCTAAACAAGTTATCATGAAATTTGATATTATTATTGTTTGACATTTTTACCTACTCATGTCACACTTAATTTTTATATATTATATTAAAAAATTATTTATGCCGTGTCCATGCCGCACCCGTGTCCTATGTATTTTTAAAATTGTCCGTGTCCCGTGTCCGTGTCGTGTCGTGTCCATGTCCGTGTCGCCGTGTCCGGTCGGTGCATCATAGATTACTAGTAAAAACTATTCTAAATGGTCAGAAGGTGATGTAGAACCAAAAGCAAGCCATGATTTAGAAATCTGAAATTAATTCCAACAAATAGAATATCTGGAGAATTAATTGGAGGGAGCAAAAAAGGAGAGAGGGAGAGAAAGAGGGCCGGCGCTTATGGGAGTTGGGAGGGAATTATGGGATTGAGATAGATTGTCAATCAAAGCCAATCTCAATGTAGAAATTTTTATGCAATTGACTCTCTAAATTAAATTTGAATTTAATTGAGCCCTTGATTGGAGAACTTCTAATAAACTATTCTCTTATTTTAGGAAAGAATTCAAATTCAAAATGAATTAAAATCTGAAATTAAAACCTTCCTAATTTAAGATGCATCACATATGGAAAGTAATCAATTGGGGATTTAAAATTCTTTAATGGACATTGAATGGAAATGTAATTAGGAGCCTAAATGGAAATAAGATTTAGATAGGAGAGAGGTAGGGCCGTTTGTTAAAGGAGGGAGGGAGGAATTAGGAAGGATTTCAAATAGTTTTCAAGGAAAAGCAATTTAATTAAAAGAGATTTAATGCCCATATCTCTTTTAATTTGAATTCAAATTCAAATTGATTTCATTGAGAAACTTTCCAAATATAACTCATGTTAAATTAGGAAAGAATTCAAATTTGAAATTGATTCAAGATTGAATTAATATCCTCCCAAATTCGTCATGATCTATTTTAGGAAAGTAGTAAGACTGAAAAATTTAGAGGCAAAGGAGGGGAGATGCGGTCAGCGGGGAGGGGATTAGGGTTAGGGCCGGCGGCTAGGAAGGAGGAGAGGTGGAGGCTGACAGTTAAGAGGAAGGGGAAGGCTTTGGGCCAGCGGATAAGAGGGGAGGTGGGTGTTGGGCAGGTAATTAGGAGGAAGAGAGAGGGTGGCCGGCAGCTAGGAGAAAGGAGGGACGATGGTGGAGATGGGGGCCAGCGGCTTGGAGAAAGGGAGGGAGTCGGTGGAGAAGATAAACCACGAGTCGGACGCTTCCTACGATTGATGAGTAATAGTTTGCCCTCACCTAGGGGCTTCAAACCACGAGCTTGGACGCTTCATGTGGCTGGTGGATAATACGTTGCCCTCGCCTAGGGACTTCACCTCTCGTAAGAACTCGTAAAGCTCTCAAGAACAAAGTGATGAATTTTTTTTCTTCATAATCATCCATTCCCTCAAAAGAAGAGTGGGGCTATAAATAACCAAAATACAATAATAAAACCAATGACAAAAGTGCCCCATGGGATCACATATGCCTACTCCCTCAAGTGAGGGTAAAAACGGAAAAAAATACATAAATAAATCAAAATACAAATAATAACTCAAAATAAAGTGGTAGAATCATGGCCATCGATCTTTGGCTCCTCTTCTGATAAGCTTTCACGGTTGGATGTCCTCATCAAAAGGTCTACACTTGTTGAAAGTGCAAATCTTGCACGCTATGACAGGCAGATTTGGTCATTGTTTAAACTTTATTTTGTAATTGTATAATTCCTAGTTTGGGATTATGTTTTAACATGCATATGATCATACCTATGAGAATTTTTGGTTTCTTTAATTATGATATTTGTGGCTGGATAACTTCTGAGTTGGTTCGGTTGTTTAAGCAGATGCTTTGGGCATGGGTGGTTACTGATTGCATGATGTTTGACTTAGTAAATGCATGGAGATACTCCCTTCTGGCTATTAGCAATTGGGACTAGTTCTTCTGTTTTGCATCTTGTTAATTTTTTTTAATATCTTATCATTGACTTAGCGAGCACAACTAATTTTAGCACAATTCATCACAAATTGACTCAATTGAGATAGGGGTGTCAATATTTGACACGACACGACAACCCGACCCGGACCCGACCCGTTTATAAACGGGTCGGGTCCGGGTTTACAGATTCGACCCGTTTGATAAAACGGGTCGGGTCGTTGCAAAAACGGGTCGGGTCGGGTTCGACCCGAACCCGACAGGTTGACCCAAATTGACACCCCTAAATTGAGATGCAAAATTGCAAATCTCCTTGTTGACACTTGTGGTTTCAATTTTTCGTTTCTATAAATTTAACGAATCGTTGGATTGTCCTTTGATCCAAGTTTCTCATACTTTGAGTGTACATTAAAAAAATGAGGTTTTGCTAAATTGGTTGCCTTTGATCTATGAATCCTTATTTCTTTCATGTGATCTACATCCATTGCATCATTTAGAACCATTAAAAACACTGAAACTTAAGACATCCTAAATCAATTTGATAGTAGAGCTAAGTTGCATCATCATGTGAACTAAAATGTGACAAAATAAATTGGCCATTCAAACACAAAAAATACAATTTAAATGAAACCTTAGAAAGTTATAATTCTAGACAATTATAACATAATTTTCATGAGATTAAAAACTATATCGTTCCTTCGATGGGAGATATGATTTGAGATTTTTTAAAATTTTGATTAACAATTTCGAAGAATTTTTTGATATGCTAAATCATTCCAGCAAAGTGTTGTTATAAATCATCATGGGCTAATATGAAACATAGACTTAAAAGCAATACTTGGTGAACATCGGGATCAAAAGAATGATCTGAATTTTAAACATAAGCAAATATAATGTGTTTAAGCATTATGCATGACGTATAGGCCTTGTAGTTTAAATGGTATGTATCTTTAAACTACTATGTTTTATTATTACTTGTTAAAGGTCTTAAACAAGAATTTGGGATGAACTAAACTATAACTCATCAAAAACATTGAATGAGTTATTATACATAACCTTGAATATTGAGGAATATTACAATCATTATTTTAAGACTAATGCTCTTCTAATTAAATCCCCCAAAGCTATCTCCTCTATAGTGTATCATATGATAGTTATCACTTAACCCAAGAGAGAGGTAAATTGAATTATAAAATATTTTGCAAGCAAATTGATTCAAATAAAAATGCACAAAATAAAGGAAACACGACAAAAATTAAACAAGTAATATAACGTGTGAAAAAAATAAAAAAGACAATACACAAGTTCAAACCTAAACAACCAATGCCTATATCTAAAACCTATTACCGGCAACCTGTTAAGTCAAAAGATGAATTTTGATGATTTGAAAATTTCATGACTGAATCATATTTCGAAATAGAAGCAGTAAATCGTAATTAACATGAAAGAAGATTTAAAGTTATAATAGTGCATTAAAAAAATGTGTTATGTATTGGCAAAATAGCTATGAAGTTTGATGCTATAAACTACCGGATAAGGAAAAACATCAAATGTATCCGCTTAAAAAAAATTAATTACTGACGTTGAATTAGGAAAAATGACGAGCTCTACCAAGATCATTCATAAAATCTGCAACTAAACGCCACATCTTGGCATTGTTATCGAGATTGGAACCCTGCAAAGCATGACAAAGAAAACATTAGTTATCAACACAAATGAAATTGGATTTGGTGCCAAATATAATAGCAGATAAGCTTCAGAAAAGAAAGAGACAGCTTTTCATAATGTAACATTTATAGGAAATATTTCCTAATAATAGATCACATTAAAAACAAGCAATACAGATATTACTAAATTTAAAAAAAAAAAGGTGGGGGGACATAATACCTGGTAAAATGTAAATAAGATGCCTCCTAGCATGCCAGTAAAATCTCTCAGAAACCACTGATAAAGTCTTCCATTTAGTTATAGAAGATTGGCAGGGTTACAAGCAAAAGCCAATAAAAGGTCAGATAATTGGTACTAAATATTTCAATTAAATGCACAAACAAAAAAATTAAGAAGTAAAAAAAAGGTTTTGATAAAGTATAATAAGAAGGGAAAGATGACGTTGCTCTCTATTAAGCCTAGGATTCAGAGGAAGTTTTATTTAAAATAATAATCGAGTAAAATCACAAACACGGGAATGATAGAGCAACAAAATATTAGAAAGGCAATAATTGAGCTCGCGTGAACACAAACTAAACCTGAAAGGTAGCCCCAATGACAGTGGCAGATTTCTCCCCAACTCCAATAGCACTTAGCAGTGCCTGTTTCCAGTTAGCAAATAAGGCAATCATTCGATTCGGCTAGCAGAATTCAGAGAAGAAGCTAAATTGCATAATCTAAACTTCTCTCAGGTGACCTTAGCAAATAGGATACTACTTACTTGGGTGGATAGCATGGACCGTATGTAAGTTGAGAGTCCCTATAGAGAATAACATCAGGTTTAGTGCAAGAATAGCCATATGTTGTTACTTTCAAACATCTTCATGTAAGCACTTCTACCTGCAAGGAATCCCATATTTGAAAAGGGACATAATCTGGAGTGACACTATTTGGAAAGCCCTGCTAGCAGAAATTATTCACATTGTCAGTCCATATGCATGGAGAAACACAGCATATAAAATGAAGGTTTAATTCCCCACTACAGAGCTCCATGTTTCCCACGATAATTCACTAGATCCAAGCAATACCAAACAAAAGCTTAAAAGTTGCATGCAAGCCACGCTAATACAGCAAACCCTCCAACACACAATCCATTAACTCTAAAGTGTGCCTGTCTGTGTGTGTTGTGGTGTGATTAGATTTTTTGTTTCCTTAGAGCTATAAATTTGTTTTTGAGGATGTTTGTTAAGGAGGCAGCCATAAGTTCCTTTAGAGATGGTCAAATATCTCTCAATCTGAGCCTAGATAATGTCTGGTTTCAGATGTAGTAGGCTAATGTTAGACATCAACAATATATATTTAGCCAAAAAAAATATAAACTAAATGGTCTATACATATGTAATAAAGCACTAGTCTAGTCTTTCTTTTATTTGCTTTGGATAGACTGGTTCTACTTTATAAAATTGGTCTACCTCTTATTGTACGAAAAGATTTAGAGAAAATGGAGAAAAAAGATACATATAGGCATATAGCTGACCCCACATAATGGGATAATGGATTGATGTTATTGTTGTTGTTGTTGTATTGTAAGAAAATTTATGGAATGAATCATTTCTGATTTCTCCCTTTCTAGTCTATCTTCTTCTCCTTCTTCTTCTTTAAGGAGTCTACACCTACTCAAAAGATGTATTCCCCTTCTTGATGTAGATCAAGAAGCATCGCAAATGATGTTCTCGTTGAGACAATCTCATGCCATAGCAAGAGGTTTCTTCTCAGCTTTTCTTATCTCATTCCCACGGTCCAGCGCTCCAATTTATACCATTGTTTTGTCTCCCACCTGCCGGCCAGCAGCACTCCACCATCCGGTGTCCCTCCTGCAAACCGCAAGCCATCTACCTTAAGGCCCGCTGTTCTTCTTCCACTCCAACAGCAGCAACCTCAAGAAACTCCTGCCATCCACAATTCTTCATCCAGGCTAAGCTACCACTCACAAATTTGCTACAGTCGCCCCCTTAGCCTTAGATTCCAGCCAAGAACCTGTCTTGAAGGGTCATTCAGCCCTCTGTCCAGCCACAATACCTTTTCTCCTACGCCGAAACTCCATTCTCCACCTCCTAATCCTGTGGGCCAGCAGTCACTGCCCAGCCTTCCTTTCAGCCTGCTAACCTGCTGCATTCAAGAACAACAACAAGAAATCTGCTGATGCCTTCAAGAATTTCTGCAGTTTTTTCAGATTCTGCATCTGCGAACATCAAGAACAGTAATTTTTCAACCTATACAACCATTCCTTCAGCCGTTACTCTTTACTTGCACTCAGCTAGCCAACCACTCTCCTACATTCAGTAGCAGGAATCCACATTCACTAAGCCATCAATGCATGCAGTTTACAAGAACAGCCGGCCATTTCCCCAACCAAACAGCGCCCAATACAAGAAGCTGCGAACCTCTGTTTCAGCTGCTGAGGAACCTCTGTTTCTCCTCTCCTACCATCTACCGCCTGCTGATTTCTATTTCTTTCCACTACAAACTAAATTCAAACCTCCAGATTCTTTCATGAATGCATCAGGTTCCCTGTTTCCTTGATTTTCTTGCTGTTTTCAGAAACTGTCTTCAACTAGTTTCTCTTTTTTTTTTTTTGTTAACAGGTATCAAGAACCCCATTTTCTTCCGCTTTCCGATAAATTATCTATTCCTATAATACATTAATTTTTAGATGAATTACGTAGAGTCTTTTTTTTCAAACTTCATTTTCATTCTGCCTCTCAGCAAGTTATGAAACATTCTACAAATGTTCATCAAACTATTCACGAAGGTCACTATGAATTTCTCCTTATGTCTTTTTCCCCTTCTACCTTTTTACAACTTCGCGGGTAAGTTTTCTTGCAATGAAAATTAAATTTCCAGATGATGCCACATGGGAAAATTTTGCAACCCTCTCTTCGTCTTTTCATTCTCTCAACCTTGAGGAAAATGTTGTTTTCCATGACGATGGGAGTGTCAAACATCAGCAATATATTTTTAACCAAATAAAATACAAACTAAATGGTCTATACATATGTAATAAAGCACTAGTCTAGTCTTTCTTTTATTTGTTTAAGGTAGACCGGTTCTATTTTGTAAACTTGGTCTACCCAAGTATTATAAATACACTTCCTATTGTAAGAAAGTATATGGAATGAATAATTTCTAATTACTCCCTTTCTAGTCTATCTTCTTCCCCTTCTTCTTTTTTAAGGAGTCTAAACCTTACCTACTCAAAAGGTGCATTTCGCTTGTTGATGTAGATACATCAAGAAGCATAACAGCTAATCTCTGTTTTAGATAAGTGATGGACACGGTTTCACTTCCTTGCATGTCAACTTCAAGTAAAACTCCATGTTCTCTCTCCAGCAGTTGTACTGCAAAGAGCTTATACTTTCAATTTCATCTAAAGGAAGGTACTGTGATTAGATTTTTTTTATTCTTAAGGAAGATGTTTGTTAATGAAGCTCTCAAAAATTCCTTTAGAGATGGTCATATCTCCTCAGTCTAAGCCAAGACTAATTCTAGTTTTAGACATAGTTTGCTAATCTGTGTTTCTTTTTATTGTAAATTGTTTGTTCCTGAATCTGTAGACACGGTTTCACTTCCTTAATGGTCATCTTCACGTAAACCTCTCTGTTCTCCCCGTGGCAGTTGTACTGAAAAGAGCTTATGTTTTCAATTTCATTTAATTAAAGGGAGTGTAAGCCCAACACTGATGTTCCCATAAAAAAAGGATGCTTATAGTTAACGTTTGATCAATAGAAATAGTTATATTTATTTGTCTTTCATCGTGAGGTGTGGAGGCCCCCCAATGCTTGGAAAATACTCCAAGGAGGTGCACAAGTCAAACAAGGAACTATAGTGACAAAATTTTGTAAATAAAGACTATCAAAAAGTTTTTGTGGTGGTTGGATTTTTTTGGTTTTCCTATGAATTTAACCATCAATAAATCCAGCGTCAATGCTAATAATACATGAAGTTTCTATGATTGTTGAATTCAAGTGGAAATTTACAGAAATTAGGTAGGTAATGGCTTATAAATTCTAAATATTCTTGTTTCTATAAAGCTTCAGAATACATCACATAGAATTACTAACAAATACAACTGTGAGAAATGAGTAAAAGTGTAAAACAACATGTTGATAAAGCAATTTAAAAGGAACAAAAATTAAAATACACAAACAGGTAAATATTTTTATATTAGATTATCATTGCAAGCATATCACTTTTATTTAAATATTCCTAGATCATAAAATACACTTCGAATAATTGAGATAAATTATTCTCAAAAAGGAGATACATTATGGGAATGAATCTACAATGAGTGCACAAATAGTTAAATGTAATGAGTTTTCTAGCTACACTGGCAAATGAGGCCTCGTCCATGCTATAAGGGAGGAAAATTGAGTATGAAAGGAGGAAGCGAGTGGGAGAATGAAAGGCTTTTTAAATGGGCATAGAATCCCCTGTTTTCAGAATCTAATTGCAATTGAAAAGTATATGAAAAATTCAGTACCCTTATAATGTTGGCGGATCCTTAATCATTTCTTTTATAATTTGACATGCTTCCTTGATTATTCTCAATATCTTACCCTCTTCTTTTCCATCTTTTCTAGCATAAGGTTAAAAAAAGCAAAGGGAAAGGAGGAACAAGGGCATTACAGAGCTCAATTTGCTTGCTTTGCTAACAATTAATGATTTGTTCTAATGAAGATTGGAGAATAATGAGTAGGGGGGTTAAGTATGCATCCATGCGTTTCCCTGTGTGATAGAGAGATTTATATCATACTACAATAGGGACTGCTGAATTTAGTTGGTAGGTTTGTCAAAAATTACACGCTGAAAGCAATTGATAATCGATCAAAGTGTTTCCCATACAACAGTATTACTCAAAGATCAGCACCAAGTATGTGCCTTTTAGCATTGATTATGAAGATACTAGCTGAAGAGATAAAAAGTGAAATAACTTGAATTATATTTTTCAAATATAGCATAGCTAATAGGCAAGACATTTGTTGTAATAAGTGGAGAGTCAGAATAATGGAGAAAATGTTAAGAAAATAAAAGATGTGAGATTATTATAGAAAATATTGAGTATATGATATGCATTTTTAGTGGTTGTGTTATTAAAATTTATATATCATTATAACTAGAAGATAAATTAATACCTAGTTTTGATAATTTAAGTACTTTGGATCTATTTTACAGAATAGTGAATGCATGGATAAAGCTAAAGCTTCTAAACTTAAGATTAAATGGTTAAAATGAAGAAGTGCCTCAAGAGAACTACGGAATGACAGAATATCATTGAGGCTTAAATATAAACATCATAAAATGGCAATTAGGCATGCTAAATTGTATGGTTCTAAGTTTAGGAAATAAAAAAGTTATAGCCAAGTTGATGGTACAAGAAATGAAATATATTAAAATGATTGTGTGGTAAAGGATAAATCAATACCTACTTATATCAAAGATATTATAGGAATATCATCTATTGAACAAATGGTAGCAAAAAATAGACTAAGATGGTTTGGACATGTAGAACAAAGTGCACAAAGAAGAAAATTGGATAAAATTAATGGAGCAAGGAAAATGGATACACCAAATATAGCAAGGATAGAAGTTGTCCAAAAATATTAGTGCGAAATTGGTTTAACACCTTTTATAAGGCTAATGATAGATGATGGAAGTTTGACATAATATAACAAATATAAAAGTCAAGTCAAAAATACTTAGTAAGAAATTTTTTAAAAAAACTACAATCTAATAAGCTTGAAATTTGAAGAACTCACTTACAATTGGATTCTAAAGATAGAAGCATAAGAAAATTGAAGAACTAAATAAAATAAAAAAAAGTTCAACCTACTCAAACAGCGTCATAGCTTTCTCCTCGCCATTCTTCATCTTCTTGATAATTTTATAACAAAACAAAGCATTAAAACTTTTTAACTATATTAGCATAGGAGATAATAATATGTCGCATCTAAATCAATCAAGGAGGTGGAGTTCACATTATTTCCCTTTTCTATCGTGTAAGAATTTAGTGTTCTACAGAGTATGCGCCTATGTGGTTTTGTTTTCCATATTATGTAACGAAGTCAACTTTTCCAAAGAGCAAATTTTTCCTCATGCCTTCTTCACAAGTTGACTACCATTATCCGAAAGGATTGCATACGAGGTCAAATGGCCAGTCGACGCAGCGGGCGAATGTCAAGGCAAATCAAATGTCAACCCTAAAGCTATGAACATCCCCCAGCTAAATGAGAAGAGAGGAGGGAAAGGAAAGCTTAATTACCAAGGAGTTGGCCTACAGCAGCTAAGTTTGTTTATGATTGCAAATTAGGCTTTCTAAAGGTAAACATGTCAGAACTTGCCTCTGGCACGAAAGCCTCCAGGATCTTTCCCCGTATCTCACTCCATCGGCTACCGTATCTGCAAGTAAGCGAAACACCTGAGAATTACGAAAGAAAAATCATGAGGAGCAGACTCACACTCAGACCGTAGAATGTTAAGGGAGGAAGTGTCAGCTGTGAGGGTGGCGGTCTTCGAGAGCTTGGTGGAGGCCGAAACCCTCCATTCCTCCACCGTTATCAATGGAAGCACCGATGACGACGGTAAGGGAGACGACTCTGCGGTGCCTCCGGCGCCGCTGTCCATCATGGATGCCGCCGCACTGAGCGCAATGAGGCGTCTTTGTCATATAGAAGCCTGTTTGGATGCAGGTTAGCGGTTCACGGTTCGATGCTGCAGACGGGTGGAATCGGTTCAAACCGGATAGTAATAAATACTAATTTTATTAAAAATATAATATAATTTATTTTTATTGATGCAATTATATAAAAATATTATGAAAAATTAAAGAAATAAATAATTATAAAGTATAAAAGATGAATGATTATCTCTTTTTTAATTGAAGACAATAAATATTAAGTAATTATCATATTCTTAAATTATCTTTCTCTAGCATATAAAACTGTTAAAAATAAAATGAACAAAAGAAATTGAATATCAATTAAATGCTATGTAATATAAGTAACATAAAATGAAGCATAATAATTTATTTGCAAACCATTAATGTGAAATAACATAAAATGAAACATAATATATTAGCTAAGTTGTCTTCATCTGCAAACCATTAATGTGAAATAACAAGTCTATATTTTATATTACACTTGAATGATATGAGTTAATCTACAATCTTACTTGGGATTGGTCCAGTTGATATTATGCTCCATTCTATATTTATAGGAATTGCATCATCTTTGTAAATTTTCATCTCCAAGTATTCTAAATGAAGTTCTGGAGTAGGCTCATTATCAAGGATTTAAAAGTTAACAAGTTCAATACTTGTATAGTTCAAAGAATCATAACATTTTTTTTTAAAGTTGCAACATACATAATTGTTATAAAAAATAATAAATATGATGTGCATCAATATTTTAAAGATATTTCAGTGTAGCTACAAATAATACATATTTATTTAAATTGTGATTGTAACGAACATATACTAGATCATTTAGCATTTAGTGCTAAAGATGATTTCATCTTTCAATATGAATATGCTAAAACACACTTCAGTTCCTCTCATAATCTGATGAAGATGATGTTTGACTATGAAGTCTAATAGCCACTTTCTAAAATTTTGTTGCACTAGAGCTAAACATCATCCAACATTGATCTACAAATCAATAATCATACATTGGTTTATTCAAATGTGTTTGATATAAACAAAAACACCATATCTTAAGTAAAATATTAAAATGCAATCTTAAATTTGGCTATCTTACTAGGTCGCATTTCATTTGCAATTGTTAATGCAATTATCTTCCCAAAACTTTATAAATTATCACTAAAAAGCCTCAATTGAAGGTTTCGGTTGATTGTTATGTTGATCAATTATAAACATTGAGCTAAAGATGCAATTAGAGAGCTATAGCACACAAAAAAGCACCCTTCCCTAAATTAGGAGATGATCACCTCATTCAATATCATATGTGATCACCTCATAATTGAAGGAAAACATATAGCATGCTAGAGAAAAGGAAATCAATATAATTAAGTTTCCACTAGAATGCAAATGGATTAACTTCAATATAAGATGACTTTTGGGAAGATAAAACATATGATGTTGAGAGCACCAACTTATGCCATTATGTGCATTGATAAAGAGTTCCACACACTAATTAAGGAAAATGAAGGTGGAAAAGAATATTTAGGTTTTGCTTGGGACGGTTTTTTTACTGCTTCTTAAAGCAGCTTGCAAGTACAAAAATTTTAATTTTGGTACTAAAATGTTGTTTTTAGAAGCAAAAAAAAAAAAACGTCCCAAATGCACCAAGTTTTCAAGGCAATGTTAATGTTAACCAGTGCGAATAAAGAAATGGTTGAATTTGTGCCAAAAGCTAAGCATGGCAGTTGTTGAAAATCGAACACCATAAGCCTAATGATTCGTTGCATCCTAACCAGTAGAAGAATGGAAATAGTAAGAACTTGTTATGAATTTTATATTCCTCAATTTGTGTAGGTCGATTAGAATGACTTGGAATATCCATTTAAGAAATGTAGCATGCAAAAAAAAAAAAAAACACATGTATGCATAACTGAATATAGAATGTACCAAAATAGAAACAATTTAATATAAACTACAAAACATTTAAATTTTATTAGATTCCTCCATATGATATTTTTATTCCTATTTAAGCAATCTATAATTTATATCAAATATCTTTCTACATATTTTGTATTAGAATATCTACTCTTTTTTTTTTTCAACCGAATATTAAACTGATTATTTCAAAACCACGCATACAAATTGTATAAAAAATTTAACTCATCATCCAAGAGAATCTTTTGCTTTGACAAATCCTTCTTGCATATAGAAAAAATGTAATGTAGCTTCTGTTATTAAGGTTTTTTTTTTTTTTTTTTTTGACGGCTTTTTTACTGTTTCTTAAAGTAAATTTTTAGTACAAAAATTAAATTTTTGTACTAGAAAGCTGCTTTAAGAAGCAGTAAAAAAGCTGCCCAAGCGAAACCTAAATTGAAAGCTTAATTGGTTTCTTTGATTTTTTTAGGGTTCAATAAAGTCCTAGATGAAATTATTTAACATGATCCATAATGCACATTCAAAAACTATGTAGAAAGATATAGAAAAAAGCGAGAGGTGAACAGAGCCACATGGTTATCATCATTAGAGCTGTTGCGTGCGTTGTCGGCTGCAAGATGAATCTCCTCGCTGATTAACAGTGGGTAGAGTTGATCAAGATTCAATGGTGTGAGCATTGTGCGGATGGACGTCTTGAAAGATTGGTAGGAGTTTGGGAGCCCGTTGAGGATGTATAAGATGATGTCCTCAGTGTCGATCTGCGATCCTGCTGCAGCAATTTGGTCAACAATGGATTTAATGTCGGTGAGGTATTGCGTTATTGTTGAGTTCTTGAGGGAGATGTGGTGTAATTCGTTCTTGAGTTGAAGAACACGAGAACGGTTAGTGGATTGGAAGCGGGTTTGAAGCGTGGTCCATATCGATGCGGTGGAGTCAAGATTTAGAACATAGGGGAGGATCGAGGACGAAATTGTGGCACACATTGCGGACGCAAGGTTTTGATCAGCAAGAATCCAGTTGGCATAAGCCGGATTTGAGGTGGTTTTGCCGTCAGACCCTGCGATCGTTTTGGTCGGAATGGGGGCCATGGGATCCAAGAACGATTCAAACCCATTGGCACGAGTAATTTTAAGAATTTGCGATTTCCATACCGGATAGTTGTCGGTAGAAAGTGGAGATTGCACAAAGTTCTTGAGATTGACAAGAACGAACTTGAGGGAAGGTGAGATGCCGGTGAGTTCAGAAGTCATCGGATCCATGTTGCCGAAGATCTGTGAGGAGAGCGATGGTTCCATAGGTCCCTGATTAGGTATGCCTATCTGATACCATGTTGATTCTTGTATTCCGAGACAAGAGAAAGCTTTATTCAGAGATTAAGAAGATGAGCAGAAAGTAAGAGAAAATATCTTATTATTTCAGTAACAGTAATACATGTATTTATAGGCTTGTCTGTTGCCATGGGTACACGGCTGGCAACAGAGAGCTAAATAGCATAATGAAATACAATATATATTTATGTGTGTGTGTTGCTAAAATAAATAACCTTAGTAATTTAATTATTAGTTTGTGACAGTTATTTTGTTGAAGACACAATTTAGCTTCATTTCATTGGTTTTAAATCCACAAAAATGAAAGCAAGATATAGCAATATTTTAAAGACGAAAGTGAAGGTGAGCAAATGACAAACTCGTGATTTGTGCCACAAACAACAGGAAGACGATTTGCTTAGTAACGAAATGTGTCTATCAAATAACTGAAGGAGCACGACCAATGGCTGGCTATATACAAACGAAGACCATGACGAGTTGGGAGGGGAAACGAACAAAACACACTGTTGGATATACACTAATGAAATAGAAACTATGAGGCACGAGTAGAGCTTAGGGTCATACACTTATACGATCCAAACATTCTGACTGATTTCATCCCTTCATTTCGCAATCAACAGCTGCCATTACGCATGTTTTGAACTGGATGATTCTTACAAATCCGGTCGATTCTCCGGTTTAGCAGTTGAACCAACGATTTAGCTAGTTTTCCCCGGATTCGCTGCTACTCCGGTTTTCAAAGGTAAAAAGTCTGGTTGACCAACTGGTTCGATCTGGTTTTAATGATCATGGTTAAATTAATAAAATATTCATTCTAATTTAAATTTTTATTGATCCTAATAAATATGTCAAGAATCAATCTATTAAAAGGATCGAAGAAGAGAAAGAATGGAATAGAAATTAAAGTTTCCAATAATCTGATACAGAATTTTGTTCGCCTGCATCATCAAAATCATTACGATGTTCTCCTCATTCAACGAAATCACTAAAGTCGCTTAAGAAAGCATATTCGCTTCCTTCAAAGACCTTTGTTCTATCGGATTAGAAGTCACAGCGGGAGCTCACCACCGCCAAGTTAACGATCTTTCATCCTTCACATGCTTCTCTAACTAAATTTTGAAAACCGCCGGAACTCAGCAAAAAAAGTGGGAAAACACTGAAGTGGAT
Source organism: Dendrobium catenatum (assembly GCF_001605985.2). Lineage (NCBI taxonomy): Eukaryota > Viridiplantae > Streptophyta > Magnoliopsida > Asparagales > Orchidaceae > Dendrobium > Dendrobium catenatum. Next base: position 283,634 of record NW_021369109.1, read on the forward strand.
ATATACACTTAAGGTGAGATTTAACTTGTCGATTTTTTGTAATTGGCAGGCTTTAGCTCAAATCCTATTGAAATCTTGCATCCAAATAGTCCCTAAAGGGAATACTAATTTCTATGTGCTTTTTTAATAGCCAACCATATATAGAGGATTATTTTTTGTATAATTTTTGGGCCAACGTAGCCATTATATAGAAAAATAAACCGTTGGAGACAACTATTTAAGTTTTTTCAAGAAAGTTGCTATGTTATCCCTATTTCTAATAACCTATATATCTTCTAATATTTTAGAGCTCTTGTGATCAATGATCAATCTAGGACTACATTCTAACAAATTTCCCCGATTTTAATGATTTTATATGTTTTATTTTTTAGATTTAAGTGCATTAATTGCCTATATTTATAGTTATAAACTTATAATACGAATGAGACTACTAAAGGATAGTTTTTTGTTCTTATAATAGATATAACTTTATAATAGGAGTTTTGAATTTTACGACCCAAAACACGACCCGAAACCGACCCGGAAAAATCCGGTTAGGGTCAACCCGGACCCGAAAAGGGTTGGATTTGGGTTCAACAAATCAACCCGTTTTAAAAACTGGGTTGAGTTCGGGCTGACCCAGCAGCCTGAAAATGACCCGAAAACTCCTATTGGACCCGGAAACCCTAGATTGACACCTTTTTTTATCCAATTTTGACCCGAAAATCAAAGATTGACCCAATTTTTGACCAGAAAATTAGCAATTTTAGGTCAACTTCCGGTCATTCATGTCCGGTCGGGTTCGGGTCCAGAAACCTGACCCGTTTTTAAAATGTGTCGGGTTCGGGTTAACCTGAATAGTGCCGGGTCAGTTCCGGGTTCGACCTGAACCCGACCAGCTGACCCGAATTTACACCTCTATTATATATATATATATATATATATATATATATATATATATATACACTTAATTTAAATATATTAATAGTTAAATTATTTATTTAATTGTTTGAAATTAAAACTAAAAATATTCATAATTGTATTTATTAAATATAAGCCGGACATATATTTTTTGAAAATTTAATAAAACATAATTAACTTTTAATTAAATTTCGGTTTCCTATTTGGGAAAATTTCAAATATTTTCATATCTCTTTTTGTTTTAAAATTTAAATTTCTTTTATTAATTTAAATTAGTAATAAACATTTTTTTTTTCATAAATTTGCCAAACCAAAATTATAACAGACGTTTCATTTAATTTTTTATCGTTTCTTGTTGGCTAAAGGCATGGAGGCATTGATAAAAATGACTTAGGCTTCGTTTGGGACGGCTTTCTTTATGCTTCTTAAAACAATTCCTTAATACAAAGATTAATAGAAGTTGTTTTAAGAAACAGTAAGAAAGCTGTCACAAACGAAGCCTTAAGGTTATATTTGAGACAAATTTCTCATTACTTTCTAAAACAACATTAATTTATTATGTGCAGGGATGTCTTTCGGACTCCAATCAAGTACAAGACATGAATTTTCTCTCTCTACATATAAGAGAAAAAAATTCAGATGTCTTCAGATGATTGAAGTCCGAACAAAAAATTACGTCCAGACGAAATGCTAAGTCCGGATGAAAAGCTACAATTAGACTCCACACGTAATTTATCCCCAAATTAAGCCTTAATTTTTTTTTTTAAATATTTAAATCAATTAAAATAAATTCAGACATATTACATGCACAAAATTCAAATCCATAAACTTCTAATTGATAGCCAAAGTCATAACTAAGAGATAAGATGAGCTAAGTATGACTTTTCCTTAGGGCATCTCCAACCGAACGTTAAACGAGTGTATGGAGTCGTTCCGTCGCTCCAACAGAACGCTAAAATTTCCGCCATTTAATCGCAGGTGAACAGTGCGACGCCAATATTGACGTCGCACTGTTCACTCACGCCATTTTTTGCTCTCAAACGGAAAAACGCGCGAAAGGGAGAGCGATCGTTACCTTCTCAAAAACACCTAAAATGGCGTTCGATTGGAGCATCAACGTGCCATTTTAGAGTTTTGCGTTACTTTACCGTTAAAAAATGAAGTTTTCGGTTGGAGATACCCTTAGAGTGCACGCTTTTAATGAATGGGATGTTTGGGAAAACGTTGAATCTCCGAAATCGGAATATAGTAATATACCTCCTAAATTCGAAACGGCACTGCCAATTCCCAAAAAAAAAAATAAATAAAAGTGAACGGCACGCGATCCTGGTTCGATCGTAACCAGCCATTCATATCTTTGACCTCATAGTGTCGGATGTGTTGGACATGGCATTTCTAATTACTATTAATCTCCCAATTTGTTCTTATTACGCTCTCACGATCTCCTTCTCATCTCTTTAATAATCTATCCGAGTTCAAATTTGCGCTGCATTAATTCGGGAATCTAAGCGAGGAGCTGTTATCTGCAGTGGCGAGTACTTCCGGAGCTCTTTCCGGTACTGTGGTTTTACTTGGCAATGAATATTCCTTGCTTTCTGCATTTATTGACACCGGTCTTCTCTGATTTTTTCCATGGAAAGATCAAATTTTGTTCATAAAAATTAAAAACCACTTCTTTACTATCTGGTTCGTTGCTTTAACTGCAAGCTCTTTGCTAATCAGACTTTTGCATCATTTTTTTTTGCTTTTATAAGGTTTAGATGGCGAGTAATTCGTAGATTAGGGTTTCGTCCATAACGGTCACTTTCAGTTCGGCATAACTTTTGCCAGTCTAATTGCAACTTGGTTTTATATATTTTAACTAATAATTTCTGTCGTGATCGGACGTGGTTTTTTTTTTAATAATCTTTTCATCGGATTTGATATTTTCAGCTGGTATGATGAAGGCAAATGCGTTAATTTTATTAATTACTGTCTCAAATCTATTGAGACTTGGGGTAGTGAGGTCCGGTGGGGAGCAACCTCTCGAAAGGATTGCAATTCATAGAGCCACAATTGCTATTGATGAGTCAGCCTATATCAAAGCTTCTCCTGAGGTTCTTGGGTTGAAGGTATTGCTAACATTTGTTTTTATTTTTCCAACGAAATGAAGTATGATTCATCCAGTTTGTGTATTGCAGGTATTGCATTTATTTATAATGATTGAAAAATGAATTTGGACGCATTGTATGCAGCACTCAATGCATTCATTTATCATTCCAATTTCCATTATATATGATGATGTGTGATTGCTCATGCTATTTTGTTCCTTCTTGCATTGCATACACCATATAATTTCTTTCTTTGAGGCCGATATGCTACTCCGGCTATCAAATATCTTATTCAGTCTTTAATTGTTCTTGTTGGATCAAGTAATTTATTGTGTTTTGTGATGGATGTTATATCCTTTATATTGGGAGGTAAAAGAAGCATTTAATTGTTCATTGAATGCAGTTTTTGCTGGCATGATAGTTCTGCTAGGAAAAATAAGCTTTGACATCGAATATCCTTATGGGCTACTTACACTAGAGCAGGTTTTGAATTTGATTGTTGGAGAATGAAGAAATAAAAAACAACCAAATTGAATGTGACAAGAATGAGAATGTTAATATGAATGTGTGGGAAAATAGAAGGATATAATGTAGTATTATTATTATTTTGGAGAAAATCGATGGCGGGGCCTACACGTTAATACCAATAAAAAATTACCTGTCCTTAAAAGATCTGAAGCTCGCTAAAAAGAACAATATTTGAAATAAAGCCTGAGAGCTTGGGATCCTATCTATTACAAGAATAGAAATGTAATATGATTATAAGGAACAACAAAAATGAAGAATCAAGTAGTCATAAAACCAATCCCAAGAACTTGGGAAAAGGATGGTTATAATGATGCTATGATTGTTTAGTCCTTTTTTATTATTTATTTTTTTATTTTTTTATTTGATTTTGTAAGCTTATTAGGTATTAAAAAATACTTAGTGTAATGCTAATGATGATAAAGCTTAAACATCTTGGTTGCAAAAAGATTTTCAGAATTCTGAAGATGCAAGAACAATTCTTGCTACACATTGTGGATTATTGCATTTCATCCAATCATGCTTATAAATGCAAATCAAATATTTTTATTTTTATTTTGATTTTTTATTATATCAATGCCTTGGTGTGTCTGCCTGTCTAAACCATATACATTTATCTGTTTTTATTGATCTAAATTATTGGTATACTTGTAGAACTCTTTTGTTGCACATCAAATTTGATTCATATTTCATAAATGAAGTTCCATTTTTGAAGGAGTAGTATAATGTGGTTAAAAATTTTTAGTTGCTGTTTTTCCAATACATTGACCTCATTTTTTTGTTGAATGTGTTTTGTCATGGTTCTTAAACTAACTTGCACTAATCAAAATAATTTGAAGGGGCAAAATAATGGATGGGTGACTTTAGAATATACACACCCAAATCCATCAAATGATGATTGGATTGGCGTCTTTTCTCCCGCAAAATTCAGGTAAAAGTGTTCTGTTCCCCCGCAAAACCAAATATTTATATGTTTTAAACTGAGACTTCTAACGGAATTTTGAGCCATTTGGCAGCCTAAATTTATGCCATGCATGATTCTATTTTGAAAGATTACAATTTTTTTGTTGAAGGTGGGATTAGTAATCAAATTGTTTTGTAGAAAATTACTACCATAGCCATCATAATTTTTAAATATTACATTTAATTTTGATTGCACTAGTCATAAAAAGTCTGTTTCAGCAAAATGACAGTACATTTCATAATCCTGATCATTGCCCAAACAGTAAGATTAGTTTATCTTGGAAGTAGAAAGGAAAGAGATTAGAAAGGAAAGAGATGAAGAAATTTATTTTTAATGCAACATTTTACTATCATCCATATCTCACATTCATAAAACGCATGACCTGGAAGGCTGGCAAGTTAATTTTCGGTGACAATTATTTTCCATATGCAATCCAAGGAGTTAACTACAATAGATGATTAAGAAAGAAAATTTGGAACATGCTTTCGTGATCTGACATTTTTTTCTTGCTTCAGTTCCGCAGTATGTGAACCGGAAAGTGGGACAGAAGAAGCTCCTCTGCTTTGTACTGCTCCTATTAAGGTTTGTCTGTGATGGGGCACTGTTTCATAGAAAAATTATTATTCTTCGCTGAGTTTATAGTGTTCAAATAATCAGGCTTATACTGAAGATTGTCATCTCTTGCAGTTTCAGTATGCAAACTACTCAAGTGTCGATTATTCGGCTACTGGAAACGGATTCCAGAAGCTTCAATTGATCAACCAGCGGGAGGACTTCTCTTTTGCATTATTTTCCGGTGGACTCTCAAATGTTTGTATTTTTGCATCATACAAATGAATATTCTATTATCCAGTTTCCTTTGTTTATAATAAAGTAGAATATGCCACATATATAAGCCAATATGATGGTATCTCAGTGCTGCATCTTAGAGGATATAATTGCTGTTATCTTTATCTTTGAAAATGCAACGTGTGCCAGAGCAGCATTGTTATTGATTTGGCCTTTAACTTTTTTTGTTGCTTAACTTTCTATCTAATATAGGCCTAAAAATAGTGGAAAAGCATATCATCTGCAAAATTGCAGTTTTTTTTGGTCTAGTGCAAAAATCTCAACTTAACCACAAGCTATTATGCGCATCTTATGTTATTTATTGTTTTTGGCATGTGCTTACTATAATATGTACTTTGTGGATTACAGCCAAAACTGATTACTGTATCAAATACAATTACTTTTGCAAATCCAAAAGCACCTGTTTATCCTCGCCTGGCTCAAGGAAGAATTTGGAATGAAGTAAGTCATTTTTTTTTCCATCGAAGTGTAATGTTTTATTTTGGAATCATCTTTGGTCTTCTTTCTAGGGTTTTGTAATGTAAATCAAAGTTCTAGCAGAAACTCATTTTAGGTGTCATGTATCTTGTCACTGCAACTTCTAAGAAGCTATGCATTGAACTTAATTGTGCAATTTGACTCATTTGTGTATTTTAAAGAAAAAAATATGTTGTTTCTAGTTGTTTAATCAACCATCTTTTTTCTCTCTTTTAGTCTCCTTTTCTTTGCATATTAAATATGAATTCTTGTTTTTGAAGATAGTGTAGGTGGTTTGCATTGTACAATGCAGTGTAGATGTCTAGATGACACCAAATAAGACAGTTTGACTGAATTAATGTGGAGGGATTTGAAGGAAAATAACATAGATAACATAGTTAGAAGGCGTGTAAAAAGATTTGATAAAAACAAATTAACATCGATGTAATACTCACTGTGAACCAATGGAGAAAGGGGATTCATAAAATCGACCCCATATTATCGGGTTACAACTAATTCTGATGATCATGATGGTATTAATGGTGAAGTGGGGACGTTACTGCTTAGATTGATTAATTATTGCTTCCTTTTGCAATGCAGAAGTAAGCTTATCTTCTGAGAATTTTAACTTTTTGTATTTGCGAATAGATTCATGTATTCTACTTTCTTTTTCCTCACTATTTTCTATTGATTCTTAAAAAATAATCTTAATCAGATGACTGTAACATGGACCAGTGGATATGGCATTGATGAGGCTCAACCTTTTGTTGAATGGGGTCCAAGTGGTGGTGATCAAACACGTTCTCCAGCAGGAACCCTGACTATCAGTCGGAACAGCATGTGTGGTCTGTGTTATTCCTAAGATATATGTTTTATTTTTCCCCATTTGACGTTTTTATGATAAACAAAATCTGATGCTAAATAATCCTAATAGTTCACTATTTTTTTTATTATGACTTTTCACTTGATCTATACCAGATTGTGATGTAGAACTATGATGGATGCAATGAATTTTGTTAAGACTTTGCACAACTTATTGATTAGAGGAATAACAAATAAATCCACTAGCAATAAAAACGACGAATCAAAACGTAAGATGGGTCACTACCGTTTAGGCTAAGTTGCATAACAAAAAATTTGAGCTTCAAATTATCGTAAGAAATAATATCATGACAAAGTAGTAGTTTCAACAAAATCTCTATTCTAACAATGAGATTAGTAAGCAAATGAATGCACTCAAATTCCTACATTTACTAAGCTTAGCAGAAACAGGCGAAGTCGTCCATCGTGACTACAATCAAATCACAAGAAAGGGTTAAACTTGAGAAATACAGGAAAAGGGGAAAAGTAGAACTTCCGTCATGGATTGGCGGCAATCCTCCACTCGACGATCTCAAGTTGTTCTTCAATCGCTTCCACCAAGGTGTCCAAGATGCATTTGATGTAATCATATATTTTTTTTTTTTCTCCATTTGACGTTTTTAAAAAAAAAAAAAAAAAATGGTGCCAAATAATTCTAATAGTTCACTATTTTTTTATTAGGACTTTTCACTTGATCTATACTAGATAGTGATGTAGAACTACGATGGATGCAATGAATTTTGTTAAGAATTTGCACAACTTTTTGATTAGAGGAATAACAAATAAATCTACTAGCAAATAAAACGATGAATCAAAATGTAAGAGGGGTCACTACCGTTTAGGCTAAGTTGCATAACAATAGATTTGAAGCTTCAAAATTATCGTAAGAAAATAATATCATGCATTCATGCCAAAGTAGTAGTTTCAGAAAAATCCATAATCTAACAATGAGATTAGTAAGTAAATGAATGCACTCAAATTCCTACGTTTACTAAGCTTAGCAGAAGAAGGCGAAAGCGTCCATCGTGACTACAATCAAATCACAAGAAAGGGTTAGACTTAAGAAATACATGAAAAGGGGAAAAGTAGAACCTCCGTCATGGATCGGCGGCAATTCTCCACTCGACGATCTCAAGTTCTTCAATCGCTTCCACCAAGGTGTCCAAGATGCGTTTGATGTAATCTTCAACTGTATGATCAATCCTCGGGTTTACGTCGAAGAAGGTTGAATGGAGAATGCTTACGAAACCGTGCTCGTCGTAGGCAAGTCCGTAGTCGGTGTTAGGATCGGCCTTGTAATGGCTTCGGGTACGGAGTGGTATCGATTGCATCTTTAAAGATCGTCGATGTTCTTGAGAGAAGAGGGATTCTCACAAGAAACAAACGCTAGGTGGAGGGGAGAGTCGACCAATGAAGGAGATTGCTAGTGGGATTATAAAAAGATTTGAAAGAGAAGTTCGAATTCTAAAATCTGAAATAAGTTTCAGATTTTTTTGAATAAGAGAATAGAGGAATAGGAGGGAAAGTTTAATTCCTAAAATCCGGGAGGGGAATTAATGAGAGAGAGAGATTGGAGAGAGAGGGAGGGCCGGGTAGAGAGAGGAGGGGGCGACGGCATGAAGAGGGATGGGGTGGGGATTTATTTCCTAAATCCACTACTTGGTTTAGGAAATAAATTAAGAGTTAAAGGCTTTAATAAAATTTGGTCAAGGGGAAATTATTGAATTAGAAATATTATATGTTGATAAAATTGTGATACATGAAATTCCAAAATCAATAATCTATGATAGAGATGCCCGATTCACTTCTAGATTATGGAAGAAGAATCAGGAAGCGGGGGGGGGTTGGCAGCATGCATAGATTAGGGAGCAATTAATGGGATGAGTTAAGGTTTCTTAATTGGGTTTTGGGAATTAGGAAAGTAATAAATCAAATCCAATTTGGATTTAAAATTCAAAGGGATTTAAAATCCGAACTTTTCTAAAATAGATGGGATAAATTATAAAAGAAATTTGAATTTTAAATTTAGATGATTTGAATTTCAAATTGATTCCAAATTGCATTCACCCAAATTAGGAAACCCAAGGATAAAGTGGGAAGTGGTGGGACGGCGACTAAGGGGATAGGGCTGGCGGGTTTGGTGGGATCGATTTGGGAAATTTGGGCGGGGAAAGGGCCGTGAGGATGATTTGGATGGTGGAGGTGGTCGGAGAAAAGAAAAGATACAAAGTAGAACCACGAATCCGACTTGTCTAGGTTGGTGGGTGATGCGTCGTTCTCCCTCTCCAAGGGATCTCTCTCCGATCTCTCAAACTCTCACAAGAACTCATGCAAGGAAGAAATTTTAATTAATCATTCATTCATTAACTTCAAAAGAGAACAAGGAGGGCTATATAAAGCCTCATACAAAGGACTCAAAGACAAAAGACAACAATGCCCCTAAGGCTTACATACGACATTCCTTAATAAATGAGTACAATGGGAAACTAAATAAAGCAAATAAAATGCGACAACATAAAATAAGAAAATACAAAGAATAAATCAAAAATACAATGACTCAATTGTGGCCGTAGATCGGCGGCCACGTCTCTGATAGACCTTCCATGATCTGATGTCCCCATAAGATAGTTTTAGTGATTTTATGTTATCTTATTGCGCGCATATATCCTTCTTTTTTTACTTTAGTTACATTCTAAGTTTGAAATCAGACCAATGCAAAAAATTGCTAGATGGATATTGGCCTAGGGTTTTTCTGTAATGTCACAAAATGCTTCATAGAGTCACCATATGTCTTAGGTTTCGTTTGAGACGGCTTTCTTACTGCTTCTTAAAGCAGCTTTCTAGTACAACAAATAAAATTTTTATACTAGAAAGTTGCTTTAAGAAGCAACAAGAAAGCCGTCCCAAACGAAGCCTTAATGAGTTCATTAAAGGAATTTTGCTCATCACACACTTAGTGTTGCTTCTTGCTAGCTTTAAGCGTTTTTCTAGTCTATAACCTTTTTTAAACTGGGTTTTGGAAGGGGTGGCTAAAAGTTTGAAATCAGACCAATGCAAAAAATTGCTAGATGGATATTGGCCTAGGGTTTTTCTGTAATGTCACAAAATGCTTCATAGAGTCACCATATGTCTTAGGTTTCGTTTGAGACGGCTTTCTTACTGCTTCTTAAAGCAGCTTTCTAGTACAACAAATAAAATTTTTATACTAGAAAGCTGCTTTAAGAAGCAACAAGAAAGCCATCCCAAACGAAGCCTTAATGAGTTCATTAAAGGAATTTTGCTCATCACACACGTAGTGTTGCTTCTTGCTAGCTTTAAGCGTTTTTCTAGGCTAGAACCTTTTTTAAACTGGGTTTGGGAAGGGGTGGCTAATTATTTCATCAAGCATTTTTCGTAATCTTGAAAGCTTTGTATCTTTTAGTAGGGTGTCTAATTCCTAACTTTGTTTCTTGAAAGGCTCACCTGCAAGGACAGTTGGCTGGCGTGATCCGGGATTCATACATACAAGCTTTCTTAAGGATTTGTGGCCTAATTTAATGTGAATATGCTTCTTTCTTTGTGCTCTTAGTTTAATTTTGTCAACTTCAGTTTACACATTTTAAGCTACTGTTTATTCACTAAGTGACAGTATCTTTTATTGAAATTTCCTTAATTGTTGTTGTTGCAGGTATACTTACAAGCTCGGGCATAGGTTATTTAATGGCTCTTATGTTTGGAGCCGATCATATAGCTTTAAGGCATCTCCATATCCGGGCCAAGATTCTTTACAGCAGATTGTAATTTTTGGTGACATGGGAAAGGTAGTATTCATTTTGTTTTGCCACAATACTGTTAGAAAACACTAATGCTGACCTCAAGGAGCATAACAAGCAGATAAAAATGGAAAATCATATTTCATAAAAATATCTAGTATTTTTTTTTATATATATATTTTAAAAAATAATATGTTTATTATTTCTTGGAATGAATTTCTTTGTTACTCGAGGTTAAGACTGTGTAGATCAAACAGTAGTCTCATGAAAAGTTACGTCGATGAAAGTACGTAGTCATGGTATGAGGGGATCATAGTATTGATTTTGAAGTAGAAAAAAAGCGACGCAATAAATAACTTAGGGAAATAATTTTTCTTGTGAGTAAAACATATAAACAAAGTTGACCACGATAAAGAGTGAAGTGTGGGATGTGGTTGAGAAGTGCAAAAGGGATACAATTGATTATATAACAAGAAGTTGAGATAATATCTTCTCCAAATTGATATGGTACATTCATGTGAGACATCAATGTCCTTGCAACATCAAAGATGTGAGCTTTTGTGTTCATCAACATCATTATATTGACAGATATAGGAGCATGATGTTTCATGAATAATAGCATTAGTATAGTAAAAATTGAGAAATTGAGATTACATGAATTCTAATGCATTATCAATATTTAAGATTTCTATTAAATGGAAAACTAAAATTAAATTTCTTGGTGTACAAATTTGAAATCTATGAATGAATGCTATGTGACATTTGAATAATGGAAGTAAGCTATGAAAAAACCATTAATGAAGGTGGCAAAAATAGCAGAAACCTGGATGAGCAAGGATAGAGCTATGAACATAAATGTTTATGTGAATTAACTCATAAAGATGAGGATGATACTAAGGGTGAGGATGGAGAGGATATATGGTGGTGTTTACCTAGTTTAGACGTATAACAATCAAATTTGGGTACGAACAAAGAACCAAATACAAACTCTTGAAGTTTTCTAGGAGAAGGATGCCCCAACCAACAATGCCAATGAAAAATGATAACAATGGAGGATAGGGTGGAAGGAAAATTTACAGTCAAATAGTATATGCCACCTTTATAAATACTTTCAATAATCATCTTTAAGGGCTGGGATCTCGAAAGGTACTGTGAGAGAAAGAATGTTACATAATAATTTTAAGGCTTTGTAAGATAATGAGTATATAGTAAAGTTAATATAAATTATACATCAGAGGGAGAAAATTTTGAAGGATTCATAATTCCTTTCACAGAGATGGGGACGGTGACCTATGAACCATAATAATGATAGGAAGGGTGGTCATATGGAGAGAGGAGAAAACTTTTTGGTTATTCATTATATAGGAGAAGGCACCTAAATCTCAATTCTAGGGCACGCTTGAGGAGGTAACTGTACCAGAACTAGTGGAGGAATCAACTTAGAAACCAAATATAAAGGTTTGAGATTTTGGGATTAAGCATTTATACTCCTCCTTGAGAGATCAAGGCTACCTGAAAGAGTGTTTATTAGTGGAAAAACAATAAGCAAGACCGTGTGCTCTAGAGGCATGTTTGGTAGTAGGAGGATAATCAAATTTAGCCCACATCCCTTTGAAAGATGATTGATGAGACCAAAATAAGAGTAGGGAGGGAAGTGCTTCTCCCATGATCATGTCCATTGTCAGTTCGACTCTACATCCATGACTGCCATTATCTTCACGATGCATAGTGAGGGCAACCTTATCAGAACATGGTGGAGGAGATGATAGCTCGATGACCTGAAGAACATGAGAGAAAGCAACTCAAGTCTATCATTAGTTGAGATTGCATTGAGTGAAGCCAACGTGCAAAGCAACATGGCTTATAGTAGAGTATTTCAAAGCATAAGGACCGCATGACTGCTAGTGTTTCACAATAGTATAGATGAGTAGGAGAGCAAGTGATGAGCACAGGTGAGTACATGGCAGCAATAATGGGCACCAGGGGCTGTCACGAGATTGTGCAACATGTGAGCTAGCGTTGACAATGCCTACAAACATGAGCAAGCGGGAGACAACGCAAGTAGACGCAAGTAAGCAGGTGGAACTGATGTGCGATGCGAGTAGGGGTAGGCATGTGGTTAGCGGGATCAATCGCGAGAGCGGCTAGTTCTTCTTACCCTGATACCAAGTTGAGAGGAAGGGAATTTATGTACCTTATGAACTGAAAATGATGGGCCTATAAATAGGCATAAAAGAGGATACAAATTGAAAACAAATAAGGATAATATTACGCCCAATTATTAGGATATAAAATGATATCTTCCTAATATAATTATTTTCCAATATTCCTGATATGCCAACAAAGTTTGCATTTAAATCATTAGGCACATGTGTGGTCTGTTTGAAATGTGTCCTTCAGTTGATTTTGAAATACTCAAGAAGCTTTCATCTATTGTGTAATAAAAAAATTGATAGGAAATACTTGAGTTCGCAAGTAATCCTAATCCAAATCGGTGAAACTTCAACAACAAAACTGTTGTCCACAGCAGAAAACAGCAGGAAACCGGAGAAAATTGGGAGAAACGCAATAGAAACTCGTAGGAAAACGAAGCAAACACTTTTATTTCAATAGAGGATTAAAAGCACTTGCAAGATACAACTTTCCTTCAATTCGAGAGGAAGGAAAAACTCTCCAACGATCTCCGGCAAAGCCAAGAGCCCAAGAACATCAAACCCTAGATCTCAAAATAATTCAAATTCAAGATAACCCTAATTCTCCCCTCATCTCCCTAATTAAACATGAAAGGAGGATTACAAAAGACCTAATTACCCCTTCTAATTCAAATTCTCCGTCAAATTCTCCCTCCCAAAATTTGAATTAACTCCAAGTGGGCTCCCAGCACTTCCGCCCCCTCCCTCTGCTTGCCTGGCTTCCGTCAGGTGTAGACCAAGACCTGTCCAGCCGGCTCAGGTGCTGGCCTAACAGAGAGCAAGTGATGAGCACAGGTGAGTACATGGCAGCAATAATGGGCACCAAGGGCTGTCACGAGATTGTGAAACATGTGAGCTAGCGTTGACAATGCCTACAAACATGAGCAAGCGGGAGACAACGCACGTAGATGCAAGTAAGTAGGTGGAACTGATGTGCGATGCGAGTAGGGGTAGGCATGTGGTTAGCGGGATCAATCACGAGAGGAAGGGAATTTATGTATCTTATGAACTGAAAATGATGGGCCTATAAATAGGCATAAAAGAGGATACAAATTGAAAACAAATAAGGATAATATTACGCCCACTTATTAGGATATAAAATGATATCTTCCTAATATAATTATTTCCCAATATTCCTAATATGCCAACAAAGTTTGCATTTAAATCATTAGGCACATGTGTGGTCTGTTTGAAATGTGTCCTTCAGTTGATTTTGAAATACTCAAGAAACTTTCATCTATTGTGTAATAAAAAAATGTTAAAAGTGTAATGCTATATTATTAAAAACTATTTTCTATTTTGCTGAACTAGGTTATGCATTTTACGCATTTCCTGATGTTTAGATGTGTTTAACGAGACTGTTCGTTTAGCATATGATGGAAGTCTGATATTGGACTTTTTGAACAGTTTTCCGCGTTTGAAATACATTTTCTGTTTTATATCTTTACTTGCATATTTGTTTTCATCCTATCATATTGTTCTTCCTATGCATTAAACCAGGCAGAAGCTGATGGTTCCAATGAGTTTAGGAACTTCCAGCCTGGCTCTCTAAATACAACCTACCAGTTGATTAAGGACTTGAATAATATTGATTTAGTTCTCCATATTGGAGATATATGCTATGCAAATGGTTACATTTCACAATGGGATCAGTTTACTGCTCAAATTGAGCCCATTGCTTCAAGAGTACCATACATGGTTGGCAGGTCAGTCCTTGTGATAAATTACTTGGATATCAGGCTTCATCTACGAACTAATAATGTAAGTTTTACTTGCAGTGGCAACCATGAGCGAGATTTTCCTGGAACTGGATCCTTCTATGAGAACAAAGATTCTGGAGGAGAATGTGGCGTTTTGGCAGAAACCATGTTTTATGTTCCAGCGGAGAACACAGCCAATTACTGGTAAATGTCCAAAAAGAATGAAGCTTTCTTGACTTTACTATGAAAAAAAAAAAGTACCCAGTGGATAGAGCTCTTGTCAATGTAGGATTTGGGCAGGAGTTGATGTATATGGTCTTACCCCTTTCATCTTTGTAGGTATTCTACGGATTATGGTATGTTCCACTTCTGTATAGCTGACACTGAGCATGATTGGAGGCCGGGAACGCCGCAGTATAAATTTATTGAGCACTGCCTATCGACTGTTGATAGACAAAAGCAGCCATGGCTGATCTTCCTTGCTCATCGAGTTCTTGGTTATTCATCAGCTGAGTTCTATTCTGAGGAAGGATCCTTTGAGGAACCAATGGGAAGAGAGAGTCTTCAAGAACTCTGGCAAAAATACAAGGTTGATATTGCTTTCTACGGCCATGTCCACAGCTATGAAAGAACTTGCCCAGTCTACCAGGTAATGAGTCTTTCATCTTTAACATCATTGAAATTGTATCAATTGTATTATGGATGTTCCAAGCTCGAGTCAGTGAAACAACCTCTCTGTATTTGTAATAGTATTGATAGGGAGCTCCATGGACTAAGGCTTCGTTTGGAAGGCTTTTTTATTGCTTCTTGAATCAACTTTCTAGTACAAAATTTTTAAATTTTATACTAAAAAGTTACTTCAAAAAGCAATAAAGCAGCTGTCTCAAACGAAGCCTAAATATTTTCTAAGTCTGAAAATAAAACAACAAAAAAGTTGCTTTTACAGATCCTAAATGAATTCTAAATATTTTTCATAAACAATTTCAACAAGTTCTTCATCTAACTGCTGACATATTTCTTTTATTCAACAGAATTCCTGTTTGCAAAATGCTTCAAATCATTACAGTGGCCCCTTTACAGCAACTACCCATGTCGTAGTTGGAGGTGGGGGAGCTAGCCTTGCTGATTACGCCCCTTTTAAAGCAAGATGGAGTCATTTTAGAGACCAGGACTTTGGATTTGTCAAGCTTACTGCATATAATCATACAAATCTCTTGTTCCAGTACAAGAAGAGCAGTAATGGCAATGTTTATGACTACTTCACAATTACCAGAGATTATCCTGATATCTTAGCTTGCAGTTTTGATAGTTGTCAAAGAACAACCTTAGCTACTTGAGCTGAACAAATTGTCAAATATCAATTGTATTGTGTTGTGCTGAATCGGCAATGCAAATATTTCACATTTCCTGCATGAATTTGGAATGAGTTGGTTTTCTTACTTAGTATTGGGATATTTATTCACATATTCTTATTCATAAAATTTATATTCGGGTCAATTCTTTTTTAAATGAAAAAAAAAAAAAAACTCAAAATAATCTCCAAACTATTCATATATGATAAATGTATTCCAACAGTAATACTTTTCTCCAATTTAGTCATCTGATGATTATAATAAAGTTGATTCAAAATAGTCTTTCATATTATATTTGTGATATAAAATTATTTTTAATTTAATTTATCTTGAAGGGATAATTTTGAATCAATTTTTCTTTAGGTCATCTCCAACTAACTGCGAAACGAGTGTTTGCAGTCTGCTGTAAGCTCCAATCGAATGTGAGATTTAATGGCATTTTTGTGAGGTGTTAGAGAAATCATAAAATTAGGTTACTATAAAGGTATGATTAAAAATAAATATAAAAAAATATCAGAAAGAATATACACTGAATATTTTTTTTGGTGTTATGAAATAAAGTTCAATTGGAAATGCGTTAATGTATTTTAAAGTTAAAAATGAATTTTCTTGTCAGAGATGCCCTAAGTGAAGGCGTTTAATTAGAGAAATATAATATCTTGAGATTAAATTGATGAAATTCAAAGAGTTGGAGATTATTTTGAAATTTATCCTCTTTTAATTATCGAATCAGTATATTTGTGCATGTTATGATTTAATCATTGATTTTTTTTTAATGTTATGATGCAATCATTGATAATTTGATTAAATGTGAAAACATGTATTGAGGTTTTATTGAAAATTTTGATATTTAGATTTAATTAAAAACAAAAAAAAGCCATGATTAAAATTTTATAAATAGTCAAACTTTATTGCTAATAATATTATGCAATTTACTACATGTTTGAGTTTACTTAGTTCAAAATTATTTATTTTTTCCGTTATGTGGTCTCATTGAAAATTTGAATTAATATTTCTTTTCTCTTTTAAAACTCCCAATAAAAAAAATCAATATTTATCTCTCTTATTAATTTTTTTTCTCTCTCCTAAAAACAACCACAACATGTAAATGCAATGGCAACATCGCGGCCCTCGTCCGTCTGCCCATACGCAGAAGTGTGGAGGCGAATCGGAAAGAAGAGCGAGTGAGTGAGTGACTCGAGAGGGATAGCGTGAAGCGGAAGGAGATCTCTGAGTGCGCCTGAGGAGGTGGTCGGTCGTCGGACCCGAGGTGGTAACCGGCTATTGCGGGCGGTGTTCACACTAGGAAGGTAACGATGCCCTAGACCCTATCTCACGCATTTTTTTCTCATCCTCTCTGTCATGGTCGTAGAAGTTGGTTTTGAGTTCTCGAGAAGGTGTTCCACTAAATGGAGGACTTCTATCTTCTAGGTTTTAGTTCTCCTTCTTCAAGTTTATCGTTTATTCAGAATGTGTTTCCTATAGGCAGAGCTCCAGGGGAACGGTAAAAATTCCTCTTTTTGTTTGCGGATGAACTGTGGGACTTCAATATTCTGTCTCTATCTAGCTTGCCGAAGAAAGGTGCGAAAAGAAGAAAGAAGGCTACCTTCCCAAATTTGGAGTTCGATTGGATGAATCAAGGCATTTTTGTTAGTTTCAAACCATTTTGAAGTGAAAAATGAGATTTTCGGTTGGAGATGGTCTAATCATGAAAAACTTTGGTGATGCTTAATTCTTACCCGAGCATTAGTTCCAATGCGTGAATCAGAGACTAACTTAGAGAGCGATTCGGCTGCCTTTGGAATGCGAGATATTTATTTATTTATTTTTGTATTTTGTTAAGTTATATATTTTACTTAGATACATACTATTATTTCTTGCACTGATCAAATGTGATTTTTTTTGCAAATTCTTTTGTTTTTAACTGCATTTAGGGACATTATCATGGCATGTTTTGGGATGAGAAGGAATATGCAAATAAAATGGAAGATTTTAACCCTTTGTTTTCCACTGCTCTCCCTATTGTTCCTTCATCTGATCATATTATTTTGAGATAACTCCGTCATTTTTTTTAGTGACGGTGTTCAGCGTCTTTCCAGACGAAATGGCGGCATGCTTTGCATCAAAATGGTCCATGGGTATGTACTAGTTGTACTTGATTCTATTTACTTTTTTGTTTATTATTCATTGCTCATATTTGGGAGCAATTATTTCGTCCGGTCAAAACCGAACGTATCTGAATGTATACCGAGTGCTCAATACCGAGTTTCAGGTGATGTGGCGCGTGATTATTGGTCTATGAACGCTTTCGGTTGACCGGACGTAATAATTGCTCCATATTCGGGTAGAAGTTGCTCAAACATTTTCTAGTTGTTCTTGATTCTATTTTTTTTTTTTATTATTCATTGCTCATACTTGGATAAAAGTAGCTAAATTTTTTTTCAAAAAAATTGATTTAACATCTCATATAGCCTCTGGTAGGGGCAAGTGGAGAATGAAAATATTCATAAATTTGACTTCCAAATTATTGCATGCACTTATAACTTGCTGCAGCTCTACCAATTGTGAAGACTGAAGAGGGTGCATTTCAAAGTCAAACCCAGATAGTTAGGATGAGACTGATGGGTTTAATGTTATTGTTTTAAGAAGCTCTCCTTGGTGTGTTGGTTGGGAGCTTTGGCTACCAACTAAGAGGTCTTGAGTTCGATTGTTGCATATGTTACTATAAAGGCATGATTAAAAAGAAATATAAAAAAAATATGAGAAAGAATATACACCGAATATTTTTTTTGGTGTTATGAAATAAAGTTCAATTGGAAATGCATTATTGTATTTTAAAGTTAAAAATGAATTTTCTTGTCAGAGATGCCCTAAGTGAAGGCGTTTAATTAGAGAAATATAATATCTTGAGATTAAATCGATGAAATTCAAAGAGTTGGAGATTATTTTGAAATTTATCCTCTTTTAATTATCGAAATCAGTATATTTGTGCATGTTATGATTTAATCATTGATTTTTTTTTAATGTTATGATGTAATCATTGATAATTTGATTAAATGTGAAAACATGTATTGAGGTTTTATTGAAAATTTTGATATTTAGATTTAATTAAAACCATAAAAATGACATGATTAAAATTTTATAAATAGTCAAAATTTATTTGCTAATAATATTATGCTATTTACTACATGTTTTAGTTTACTTAGTTCAAAAATATAATATATATATATATCCATTATGTGGTCTTATTGAAAATTTGAATTAATATTTCTTTTCTCTTTTAAAACTCCCAAAAAAAAAAAACAATATTTATCTCTCTGATTAATTTTTTTCTTTCTCCTAAAAACAACCACAAACATGTAAATGCAATGGCAACATCGCGGCCCTCGTCCGTCTGCCCATACGCAGCTAGTGTGGCGGCGAATCGGAAAGAAGAGTGAGTGACTCGATAGGGATAGCGTGACAGCGGAAGGAGAACTCTGAGTGCGTCTGAAGAGGTGGTCGGTGTCGGACCCGAGGTGGTAACCGGCTATTGCGGGCGGTGTTCACAATAGGAAGGTAACGATGCCCTAGACCCTATCTCACGCATTTTTTTCTCATCCTCTCTGTCACGGTCGTAGAAGTTGGTTTTGAGTTCTCGAGAAGGTGTTCCACTAAATGGAGGACTTGTATCTTCTAGGTTTTAGTTCTCCTTCTTCAAGCTTATCGTTATGCAGAATGTGTTTCCTAGAGTTTTGTATCCTTCAAAGAGAGTAGTTTATCTTCGATGGTTTTCTTCTATTGCTAATCATGGAAAACTTTGGTGATGCTTAATTCTTACCTGCCCATTAGTTCCAATGCGTGAATCTGAGGCTAACCTAGAGAACGATTTGGCTGCCTTTTGGAATGCGAGATATTTATTTATTTATTTTTGTATTTTGTTAAGTCATGTATTTTGCTGAGATGCATACTATTTGCTCTTGCACCGAACAAAAAGTGTTTTTTTTTGCAAATTCTTCTCTTTTTAACTGCATTTAGGGAGATTATCATGGCATGTTTTGGGATGAGAAGGAACATGCAAATAAAATGGAAGATTTTTACCCTTTGTTTTCCACTGCTCTCCCTATTGTTCCTTCATATGATCATATTATTTTGAGATAACTCCGTCAATTTTTTTTTTTAGTGACGGTGTTCAGCGTCTTTCCAGAAGAAATGGCGGCATGCGTTGCATCAAAATGGTCCATGGGTATGTACTAGTTGTACTTGATTCTACTTCCTTTTTTTGTATTATTCATTGCTAAGTTGCTCAAATTTTTTTTCTAGTTGTTCTTTATTATATTTCCTTTTTTGTATTATTCATTGCTCATACTCGGATAAAAGTTGCTCAAATTTTCTTAAAAAAAAAATAAAAATTAGCATCTCATATAGCATCCAGAAGGGGCAAGTGGTGAATGAAAATATTCATAAATTTGACTTCAAATAATTGCATGCACTTATAACTTGCTGCAGCTCTAAACATATACCAATTGTGAAGAGGGTGCTTTTCAAATTCAAACCCAGATAGTTAGGCTGAGATTGATGGGTTTAATTTTATTGTTTTACGAGGCTCTGCTTGGTGTGTTGGCTGGGAGCTTTGACTACCAACTAAGAGGTCTTGAGTTCGAGTCTTGTATATGTGCCGTGTGTATGAATTTGTTTTAATTGGACGAAATCTATCCTAAAAAAATTGTTATTGTTTTTGGTTGTTCGTGCTGCTGCAGGTGTTACACATGACTTGTTTGCTTGATTTTTCTTGTCAACACAACACTAGCACATATGAATATTCTATGTTTGGTGATTGATTTATGAAGCCTTTTCTCTCTTTCCTTCTACTTAATGTAGTCCTGTTGAAATATAAGTTTGATTGTAAATATAGTTCAGTGAAATTCATCTGAATAACCTCTAACCATGTTTATGATAGGAAATACTTGAGTTCGCAAGAATGCCCAAGGGAAATACTTGATTTTGCTAGCAAACCTATCACTAATTGGTGAAAACAACGTGAATAATGCAAAATCTGGGCGGAAAAACAGCCCCCAAACGATGGATTGCAATGAGAAAATCAAGACAAACAAAGACAAAGCAAGATACAAGTGATCCTCAATTCGAGAGGAGGATCGTTCTCTCCCAAATCTCTAGAAAAGCAATCTAGAGCCCAAACAACCAAGAACTCAAGAGAACACAAATATTCAAGCATGAGAAAACTCCCTCCAACCGGCCCTCTTACTAATACAATTCATTTCCTAATTTCAAACATCTCACATTCAAATTTTCCCTCTCAAACTAGCTTCCCAAAACCCATTCTTCCCATTTCTCCAAATGGGCGGCAGCATTAAAGGGGGCGGACCCCACCAGTCAGCCTTTTGTAAATCTAAACATGCCTAACAGTTTATTTATGGCTTACCCCTGTCCTTACCTACACTAAACAAGCAGCGCACACACAACTGCTTAAAATCATATTGGTAATTGATTTGTATGCTGTAGATGCTAGAGATTAGAGAACCACAAAAATGGATATTGCCAAAGTTGTTCTCTTGTGTAAGAAGGTGAAGTAGCTCTTCTCTGAAAGTGCTCAGATGACACTAGAGAGTGCTCTGGTACCACTTGAAAGTTCGTTAGGGATGTTAGACCCTTATAAACTAGCCCAAGGCTAATTAAGAGAGAGGTGAATTGGTTGTTAAAGATCTTTTAAAACAAAACTACAAACCAAAACACCACAAAGAAATCAACGATGCGGAAATTAAATGCGGAAGCAATAATAAGAAAAGAACACACCGAATTTATAGTGGTTCGGTCAAACCTTGACCTACGTCCACTCCTTGGAGGCACCCTCCAAGTATTGCACTAAACTAAGTGTATCTCTTTTAGCCCTCACAGCTAGGCGGAGAAGCCCTTACAAAATTACTTCCACCTTCTCCGGTGCGGCGGAGTCGCCGGGTCCTTTGACACCAAAGAGATCTTCTTCATTGGTGAACTTCCCTCAAGACAAGCCTTGAATCCGACGGTATTAAGGTGCAAGTCTGCCGGAGCAACCGTGTGGAATCCCCCTCCACACTCCCTTGAGTCCCCCCTCACAGGATCTTCTCTCTCTCTCAGACTTTACCCGTTCCTCACTCCCTTTCAAGCTCTCTTTAAGTTCCCCCAAAAGAACGACGCTACAATGACTGCCAAAGACTCTTACAAAGTTCCTTGCTAAAGCTTAAATAGAAGATCTCAAAACGAGCTCATTAATGCAAGTTGCCGATTTTATCGTCCAAGACGATAGACATATTGTCCTGGCCGATCAGTACAAATTAAGCTCATAAGCCCGGGACGATTTGGGACGATCAGAAGAAAATTTGTTACATCGTCCTGGACGACATCACGATCGTCCCGGACGATTAGTTTAAAACCGATTTCAATCGTCCTGATCATCGCCCGGAATAGATGCTGGCCGATGTAAATCGTCCAGGCCATCGTCCCGGACGATGTGATCGTATCAATCAGCCATTAATACTTTCCAAATATACCAAATCAATTTAGGCATAATTGAGTTAGATCGTCCTGAACGATGTGTATATCGTCCTGGCCGATTGCCTAAAATAAAGAATACCTAATCTGATCATGGCGGCTGATTCTTTCTGAATTGAGCCTATCGTCCTGACCGATACAAGTATTGTCCAGGCCGATCAGCTTATGACGGCTGCTTTAATGAGGATGCCCTAATTAGGATTTCTGCTTTTGGACATATCGTCCAGGACGATGTTACCAAAAACAGAAATCTTTAGGGAACAATAGAAAATCTTTCAAGTTACAAAACATCAGGAGCCACACCAAAAAATACAATTGACTCAAGAAAGGAAAAAGAGTACAAACTGACTCAGACCTAGTCTACCAAATCTTGAGCTGGTTCCAAATTGCAGTCTGATTGTGTGGATCTGAAATGTCAGTAGATAAAACAGTCGTAGAGAAATACGAGTGTTTGCTATCCTCAAAATCATAAACCATGAAAACAGATCCGCAACATTCTCATTTTCAACTTTCCTATTTACACTTGAAAAACACTATGCCTTCCCTAATTTATTGTGTTGAAACCCATGATGCCATGCCTTAGTCAATATATCTTGTTGACACAATTATTTTCCCCATGCTTCATCATTGCATCCATTCTATAGTTTGATGAGATGTAGGTTGCATATGAAGTTGTCCACTAGCTTGCTCACCCTGAAAGCATTAAAAAGAATTTAAGATTAGGATTTATCCTATGGGGATATGGAGTTAAAGTGCAAAAGTTGGGATCAGAAGCAACTTTAAACAATTCATTTCTATCACTCTATGTGCATGAAATTTTTTTCGTCTAGGTTGTCTTGTGAATTCATGTTAGTTCTACGTGAATTTATTTTGAGGTGCAGTCCTATCTTCATGCTTTGCTGCTGAGAATATGCATATTCTTCAACATCAGATTACCATTGTTTTATTTGGTTTCTTTGTAGCTGTTAGCCGCTCATTACTAGGGAACCTAAGCAGCAATAATCTTGGGTCTCTTGGCAAACCTCAAGATTTAACAAGTCTGGGTTACAATGGTCTCTTCTTTCAGGTTTGAGGATTTCCATTTTATTTTTATGTTTATTTTTGCATGTTTGAAGCATATCTACTTCAAAGAAGTTCAACATTTTTTTTTTGATTTTGCTTTACTGGAATATACCCCATGGTAGTGGTATAAAGTTTTGATGTTGTTGTTGTTGCTGCTGCTTCTTTACTAGAATCTAATTACATGAATAAAAACCAAAATGGGGTAAGAATATCTGTAGCATGTTTGTAGATGCATAGCATTAGATTAATGTCGTCTATTCTTTTTATATTTTTGCAGCAGCTGAGAACGTTCATACAGATGAGGACAAAACTAAAAGTTGTTGATAACTCTGGTGCAAAGTGGGTTAGGTGCATTCAAGCTTTGAAGGGGAGGAAGGGGGCAAGATTGGGTGACACTATAATTGCATCAGTTCAGGAAGCACAACCTCGTGGTAAAGTAAAGAAAGGAGAGGTGGTGTATGGTGTTGTTGTGCGTGCAGCCATGCCGCGAGGACGCTGTGATGGGAGTGAGGTAAAGTTTGATGACAATGCTGTAGTCCTTGTAAACAAGCAGGGAGAGCCAATAGGGACTAGGGTCTTTGGCCCTGTACCGCATGAGCTCAGAAAGAAAAAGCATCTTAAGATTCTTACTCTGGCTGAACATATTGCTTAATGAGGTATGCATATCCGTTAGCAAGGTTTTTTCATCTAAATTTATAAGCACTATAAATTTGTATTTTCATACGGCTTGAACTGTTGTTTGGAAAGAGAATATAGTTATTGTATAATTTCAGATTTTTTCTGAATGAAAGTATTAATATTTTGATAATGAGTATCAAAAGGAAAATGCCTTTAAATTTGTTCTTTGATTGCTTGCCTTTGACATCAGTTTATTCATTCAGTTTGCTTGATGATTGTTTTCTTAGCTGTATTGAAGTTTTTGACATTTGAACGCATATTTCAGCGGAAATTATCTGTGGTTTACTTTCTTTTATTTTTTGTTTTCAGTGTTTTTATCATGAGTGTGATTTGAATTCTTAATCAATGCAATTGAAAAATAATTAAATGCAATCTGAAAGGTATTCAGTTCAAGCACGGATCACCGATGTACTTTTAAATAAGAGCACTTTGAATTGGCCCAATATGTGCTTTATATTTGAAGGAATACAAACTGTTGATCTCTTTATTAGAGGGCTAGCATAAATATCTAATCTAGGTTATTTCTCAATTCACGCTTACTCTAGGTTATTTCTCAATTCACACCAAGCTTTTATCAGATATTTTTGAGCAAACCGGGGGCCTTTAAAGAATAATTCATTGCTTTCAAAAAATATTTATTTTGAGCTTCCCTCTGGAAATGATCTCTGCTATCAGGCAAATAATCAAAAGAAAATTAAGGGAGGTTTATGCGTCTAGAGGTTTCTTAAGCCACCTTCAAGGTATCTATTTGCTCCAAATTCATCAATATTTCTGGCATGTTCTTCTTTCGAGGCTATACCTCAGCCTCTTTTAGAGTCGCAAACTCTGTACATATAGTTATCAAAGTTGCAACAATGCAATGAATACTATCATCTCTCATTATTCTCATATCTCCATCTATAATTATCTTCCATTGATGTTCTGAGGCATGAACATTATATTGGGATGTGGATGGAAATTTTTTTCCAAGATCTACATAACATAATATCACATTGATGTCTACAAACGGGATATTGCTTTAGTAGGTGAACACTGTTCAAATTAATGTAAAGAGGAATTTATATGCATACTACTAAAATATCTAATATTTACAAATTTAACACCTAAAGATCATTATTTATTCACATACCACCTGAGGCTTTGAATTCACTAAACTATCACCTCTTAACTTCCTGTTAAGCCTTCTCCCATTCTCTGTTAAACTTGTTGCTGATGAACTTTGGCGCGTGCCCTCTCTATGGCAATCATTAGTGTTGGCATCAGTTTTGGATCCGATTCACACTCAAATGAGCTCAATTAGGCAAGTCCAGATTAATCCAAAGGAAACTATGGCTTAAAACTCTTCCATGTGATAACAAAAATCTTAATGTTTCTTTGGGTTAATTCTTGTTGCTTTCAGTAAACTATAAGAATGATTTTGGTCCATTATAAAATAGTAATTATGAATATATAATTCGTTTAGGAGCAAGCTTTTTCTTTTAGTTATATCAACATCTTCCGTACAGGTATAATATTCATTGTTAAGAGCAAGTTTTCAGTAAATTTCTTCATGCAAATCTGACATATAGATGATGGATTATGCAAGAGTAATGACAATACTTACATAATTTTTAATGAATATACTATAGATAATTCCAAGGGTTGAATTTTCTATAGAAATTATATGAATCATCTCTTCTAGGTCTATCTTTCCAATTATAAGATAGCTTTATTAGTATCCATGCATCATCAGTAATTGACACAATTGGATTACCAATAACAACTTTTTGGAAGAAGTGAATGTATATGATTGATTGAATGATAGAAAAAAAGAGATGGAAGAAGAGAAGAATCCAAGGCTTTTTTATTAAAAAAAATTTATAATTTTTTGGGATTTCTAACTTTATAAGCATTTAAGCCAATTCGTTGCATAGTTTTATATGATCATATTTCTATAATAGCTAATTTCTAATGTGCTACTAGTTGATTTTATTTTGAATTTGGATGGATAGTAGTTTTACTGCCATCTTTGAATTTCATTTATCTTCTGTAGATTTTTTCAGTAAATTTATAATTGCCATTGTCAAGAACAAGCTTTTGGTAAAAGTCTTCAAGCAAATTTTGCATATAAATGATCGATAATGTAGTAAAATATGATGCATACAAGATAATGAATATTGTGCTAATTGTTATTTTTTGGGATTTTAATTTAAATTTGGAATCCAATGTAGCTGAATTTTGTGCTAAACATATCTATTAGCCTAGAAGATGATCAGTATAAATGGTTATTCTGAGGCATATAATTAATAATATGATTTGAGTAAAATTTCTTTGTTTAAATCTTATAAATTGGATGTGTGATTTCTGTTACCGATGTGAGCGTTGATTTTTATTTTGCTAATTTCATTCATTGTTCTATTTCATCTCCATAATTTCATATTGATTTGTTTAATAGTCTTGATTAATTTTAATTAGAATTGATATATCAAAAATCTGATTAGTTTAAATTAAATTAACTTAGCTCTTTGCTTATGTGTTTCTAATTCCTCACATTATTTTTATCATTTTGTTATCACTTCTATTTTAATTCTAATGTTTCTTGTTTTCATCGGAAAAAAAGTTGTTGAAATAATAAAGAAAGTAAGTTGCTGTGACAATTAGGAACGTGTGACATGTAAATCTTCAATTTCCTTTGCTTTGAATTATATAAGTTATTCATCTTATTAGTCGGATTAATAAACCTAATTCTGAGTCATCTTCATCAATGACCGCAATTAAATATTTTCTTCTTTATATTGCATGCTACTATTGAATCTTTTAAGCCTTGAAATAATGTTCTCAAATGCATGGACCCCACTCTTGTAATTCTATGCTAATTTCAAATATTATTTCCCTCACTCAAAGTGTATGTCTTTGTCTTGACACCACCAAATCCAAAATTTGTTTCTCATGATGTCAACTTTGTGGCGTATAATTTCTTTTGCTCCTCTCCCTATCTCATGAACATTTTTGAAAAAATATTTTACTTGTGATGTCCTCATGTCCTTCCCATGTTTGTTGTCCCTCCCCTAGGTTTCCCTCTATACACAACATCCACACCATTTCCCTCAATTATGACACCATGCACAACCTCTAAATCAATCAAGCCATTTCATAACACTATTTGGTCGACTTGTCTATTTTCCATAGGCACCTAAAAACCCCACCTACCTCTGCAACTAATTTGAGAACATCCATATCAACAACACTACCATCCCAACCTCCCTTCTAGTCCAACAATATGATAGGACTTGATGATCAAAACAACACACAACATTATTAAAAAAAAAACAGCAACTTACTCCAAATAGATCAAGAAATAACACAAAGAGAGTTGTTTTTACTAATTTTGAAGCAAAGCAAGACAATATACAAGTTCTCTCCCACAATTTCTAGCAGCTATTAGGAATCCAAAACCTCATAAAAACTGCTGCAAGAATTCCAAACATAACATAAAAATTCCAACCCACCATAATCTCCTCTCTTAAACAACTCAAATCCCTCCTAATAAATGCCACTTACATCTTTCCCAAAGAGTTTCTTTCTTTCTCAAAGAGTTTTCCTCCCAAAGCCTCTTCTCCTATAGGTGATAAAAGAGTTGTTGGGCCCCACATGGGGTTGTTGAATTATTGCTGTCAGCTGCGTCATAACACTCACTAGATGACAATCTTAGACCATTAAAAAAAAAAAACATTCACATATTAATTAAAAAAACTCACTTTCACTACCAAACTCTTGGTGTGAAAGTTGTTCTACGCTCGAAAGGGTGACACAGAATATCATAGGAGCAGTATGAGAACCTTCTAGATAGAGAAAGTTGAGAGAATCACAGTAGAGAGAGAGAGAGAGACAGAGAGAGAGAGAGAGAGGTGATGCTGCCAGTGAAGAGTTCCCATAGCGAGCTTGCGATCTCCTTTGCTTTGTTATGAGTATGTATTCTTCATGGGTATATTAAAGAGCTTTGGGAGTTGCAAAAATCAAGGTTGTGAAAACCGAGCTGAATGAAGAACCAAATAAAGTAGAGGTTCATAATCCGAATAACATTAGATAAAATATAATAAATAAAATGCATGTCAACAATAAATTTCTGTTTATTATTAGTAATGTCTTCAAGGCCGGTAATTTGGTTTGCTTGGTTTGTATTAAAAAGTGTTTAATGGCAATATATATATATATATATATATATATATATATATGCAAAACAAACATAATTTCATGCATTTCAGTTTGTTTTTTAAGAATAATATTTTGTTTCATGAAGTTTTGCACACACACAGATATATCTAAGACTGTTCGATCTCAATTGAAATCAACTCGATTGAAGGCATCTGCATAGCCCCATTCACCACCAATGATCGGCACACTGGACAAGTCCGTCGCCGTCGTAGCCAAGCATCCACACATTTTGCGTGAAATAAATGCCCACACTCTTGTAGGAGCCTCAATGCCTTATCCTCCCCCTCCCCCTCCTCAAAGTTGACAAGACAGATAGAGCAACAACTGGCATCGACCGTACGTGGATCTAGCCTCTTGGCTTCAACATAAGTGAGCGTAGGCCAGGTCTTGAGAATAGCATTGCTAAGGGGAGGGGCAACAATGGAGTGATTCCATAGTAAGTAGATGATGTAGATGATGGTAGTAATAAAGAAAACGATGGCGATGAAGATTACGACATCATAGATCATTGTGGAGTGGGGAGGATTTAGCAGATACAGGCAGCTGATGGATTTAACTTTGCAGGAGCTTTACTTTTAACTTAATGATAGGCTAAAACATTGTATCTGCAGAAATGTTTTCATGACTCAAATCAGAAGCCTAGACATTATAATAAAAGAAACAACTCAACAATTGCTTATTATTCCTTAGGACAAATTTTAAAACTAATGAGGCTTTAAAGCTTTTACATGCATTTTATTTATTATATTTTATTTAATTTTATTTGTATGGAAGCGTCGAATCATGAACCTCTACTTTATTTGGTTCATCATTTAGCTCGGTTTTCACAACCTTGCCTTTTGCAACTCCCAAAGCTCTTTAATATTTTAACTAAGGACATACCCATGAAGAATACATACTCATAGCAAAGCAAAGGAGATTGCAAGCTCGCAATGGGAACTCTTCTCTCTCTCTCTAGTGTGATTCTCTCAATTTTCTCTATCGAGGAGGTTCTTATATTGCTCCTATGATATGCTCTGTCACCCTTTCAAGCGTAGAACAACTTTCACACCAAGAGTTAGTTTGGAAGTGAAAGTGATTTTTTTTTTATTAAAATGTGAATGTTTTTTTTTTTTTTTAATGAGAAATCTTTTGCTGTCGAAGTTGAAAGCTGTGTGATCCTTAATTTTTTTAATAATTTATGTTAACAGATATAAAACTTTAAATTATTTGTCTATTATTAACAGATTTAAAACTTTAACTTATTTTATCAATATAAAAATTGTATTTTTTTACTGTTAACTTACAATAAAATGAAATCTCAAAATAAGAAAAATATATGTTATATTATATGGTTATTCTGATAAGGTGTAAATACATTTATAAATATGTTTGTTAATTTCTAATTAATTTCGTAATATATTGATTTTAACCCTAATTTGGATTTCAAAATAATATTAGATAGATAATTTAAATAACATTTTGTTTTGAGATTTTAACTATCTTCTTTAAAATTCCTATCAAAAGAGATTTGAAGCTTTAAAAATTAATAAAAATTTATAAATTACATAGATCTTTTGAATTTTTTAATTTTTTCCTAAAGTTTCCTCAAGAAAATATAGAATTATTAAAAACAATAAGAAACAAATAAAAATAAAAATTTAAAATATGATATTATTTTGATTTTTATTCTTCAAAAAAAGAAAAAGAGTTTTTAAAGAGTGCATGAAGCCTTTAAAACTATGGATCAGGCCTCCGCAATAATTTATCCTCGGGAGAGATTAGACACATCTTATCGTTCATAAGCTAATTAGTGCAACCACATCATTCAGTACCAAGTAGTGCTGAGTAGAAAATGACGTGGTGCATTTTCATTAGACTTTGAAAAATGTTTTACGTCCTTACAGAATAATTGATCGTGAGAGAGAGAGAGGTACTCACAGGATACTCATCACTAGTCGGGGAAAGCAAGCAGCCGAGGCGGATTTAGGAGTAGAATAGGCTTAGCAAAATTATATTATATATGGCAGACAGATAACTCAGCCGCACCTTAGCCTTAACGTGTCCCTTGTACTTGATCTGTCATGAGAGGACGAAGGTCTAGCGGTAGAGACGATGCCTGATACCACGAGAGAACTCTGTCTCAGAGGAGATGAGGAGTTCTTGAAGTACGCAGAAAAGACTAGCTAGAGAGCAGAGAAAGTGAATAAAGTATTCATTAATTTAACAGGAAATAGAGTACATGTATTTATAGAGATTAAACGGGGAATATTGGTTAGCAAGAACCAAGAACCAGATCAAGTACAAGGAACACGTTAAGGCTAAAGCGCGGCTGAGTTATGTGTGCTCTGAAAATATATACAAAATATTTGTAAAATATATAAAAAAAAATCCATCCGGCCAGTGGGGCAGAGGCTGGTGGTTGGCCTCGACTGACCTTTAGAAATTTTATAAAAAAAAAAATTCTATTTAAAACATTATTTTTATGAGGTTTTTACATTCGTACTAATTTAAAACATCTGTTTTACATATTTAATATCATAAACATTAATATTTCATTTTTATAACCTCAGCACAAATCTATCATCAAATATACCACTCCGTCCCAACCCCCGCTCACGATGTTATCCCATTCTCGTGACCTGTAATTGGACACACCAAAATCCCCCATCCTGAGAGTCTTCACTTCTCGGGCCGCACTCCATCTGTTCCGTCTCGATCCCTAGGTCGAACAGCTCCAGGGTTACCTTGCGAGCTGAAGGTGTTTCCCTCGTGTGGTCGGATTGCTCCGCATTTGCTCCCCCTCCGTGAGTTCTGTGACCTAAACCACCATCAAAGGTAAAGTTTTTCGGATTGCTCCGCTTGTACTGAAGTTTTCTTACCTGTAATTTATTTATTTATGATATGTTGTTATAATTTTAGAGTTGAGAAGTTTTTGAGCTATTGATTCAATCATAGGTTACTTTGACATATTCTACAGATTTTGACATATTCTACAGATTTTTTATTGTATTCCGTCTCCAATGAGTTCAATCAATTCTTCTGTTAGGGAAAGCACACGACATCATTCTCAAATTTATTGTCACTATCAGTTAAATTGTGTAGTGTACACTTGCTACCGAGGACCTAATCGAGACAGATAATTTTATAGGTGCATTTATAGTCGAACTGATGATGATTGCAATTTCTTTAAATTGATAGATGAATTAGAATAGCCTTCGCATGACACACATTATGATTTGAAAGCCGTAGACGACAAGATTTTGAAGAAGCTTGACTTGATTATCTTTCAGTTGAAGGTGTTTATTGCTCTTGTTTCCCTCAACATCATCATTAGGATGTATTTTGCATAAAAATGATTGTAATGGAACATTAGGATGTATTTTGATGTTGTATTTGTTGTGTGTAACTGTGTTGTATCGTCATTGAGTGTTTGTAATGGAACATCTTCTGAACTGTTTTGTAGCTTCTGAAATTAAATGATTGTTGTATCTTCTGGATTGTGTTGTTTCTTCTAACTAGACTAGTATCAGCAAATCATTGCTTGCTTATAACAGAAATTGATAAAGTTGAAATAAATATAATTGCTTGCTTATAATAGACTCGACAAGTATCAACAAATCATTGCTTGCTTATAACAGATTTATTATCTCAACTATTTAAATAAATAAGTATATAAGACTAGTATATATAAAAATTGTTTCAGGATATCCTGCACAATTTGTTTTTATTAGGCAGCTTTAATCATGCCGTTGTTGTTTGAGGGGCAGTGGTTTAGGTGAGATAACTCACAAAGGGAAGCAAAGGCGGAGCAGTTTGACCACACGAGGGAAATGCCTTCTGTTCACAAGGTAACCTCGGAGCTGTTCGACCTAGGGATCGAGACGAAACAGATGGAGTGCGGCCCGGGAAGGGAAGACTCTCAGGATGGGGAAGGGAAGACTCGTGGGGTGGGGGATTTCGGTGCGTCCAGTTACAGGTCGTGAGAAAGGGATTACGTCATGAGCGGGGGTTAGGACGAAGTGGTATATTTGATGATAAATTTGTGTTGAGGTGGTAAAAATGAAGTATTAATGTTTAGGATGTTAAATATGTAAAATAGATGTTATAAAGTAGTATGGATGTAAAAACCCCTATTTTTATTTGTTTCTTATTGTTTTTAATAATTCTATATTTGCTTGAGGAGACTCTAGGAAAAAAAAAATTCAAAAGATCTAAGTAATTTATAAATATTCAAATCTCTTTTGATAGGAATTTTAGAGAAGATAATCCAAATATCAATTATAAGTTTTTTTAAATAAATTTATCTTTTTATTATAATAAGTCTTGTAAACAATTGTTTTTGATTGACTCGCAAGACACAACTCACTTACCTTGCACCGCGCACAACTCACTCGCCTTGCATCGCTCAGGTAGGCCCGCACCAGCAAGTTCGCCCCACACCCATGGGCTCGCCAACTCAGCCGCACGCACCCACGTGTTGGCCTGCTCAGCCGCTCACACTCGCTCTCTCGCACAGTCCCACTAGGCCGCTCACACCCACGGCCTTGCCAGTTCGGGTCGCAATCACGCATCTCAAGCTCGTGCTAACGCTCTTGCAGTCGTGGGTTTGTGGATCGGGTCAGGTCAACCTGATAACTCATACATTCGGGTTAATCGGGTCGGGCTCAGGTTTTTGACCCATTTACAAAGCCAAGTCGGATTTAGCTCAACTAACCTGGACACGGGTTCAATCAGAGCCCAACCCGAATACCAATTTTGACACCCATTTTTGGCTACTAATTAGTAGTTCTTGGATTTAAGTCTTGCATATGTGATATGTGTGTGAGTTTATATTAATTGGCATGAATGTCCAAAAAAAAATCTTCTTCCAAGCTATGTTAAAAGGCTACTTCTGTTCATTTTTTGCAACTAGTCTGCCTTCAGATTCCAGAGCAAAAAAAAAAAAAAAGGGAGGTTATTGAAGTAGGAGAAAATTGATTTAAATGATAGAGATGAAATCATTTATTTGAATTCATTGTAAAAAATATATTATTATTCATTATTACTTTATAATATTGAGTTTTATAACTATTTCATCTTCTCTCAGTCAATTTTCTAGCATCCAAAAACAACCTCATTGCGTCATAGTGCTTATAAAGATGTGAAAAAGGGTGCGAGCACTTGTAATACAATTTATCTAAATAATTAAATATCATAATTATATTAATCAATTCAAAGAATAAATTATTTTTATTTATTCATGATAATACAAACAATAACATCAAGCCTTTATTTCACTACATGGGTCACCTACATGAATCCTTAATTTTTCTCTATTGTGTTCTGTTAAGAGTCAAATTCTCATTTAAATCTAATAAAGAAAGATCATTTCTAATATTGTCTAACTGAGTCTTTTTAGGTCTACCTGATCTACCTTTTTTAACATAAGCCAAATCTAATTTATCTACTTTCCTAACTGGGTCATCGGAAGGATGCCGTTTTATGTGGCCAAACCATCCAAGGCTTCTCTCTTTAATCTTATCTTCCAATGGAGCTACTTCAACCTTTTCACATATATACTTATTTTGCATCTTGTCTCTAATAGTAAAGCTACTCATCCACCTGAGCATACTCATATATGCAACACTTAACTATTGATCTTGACAAGAAGATTTAAAAATACTTTATAGTTGCAAGAAATTATATGTGCCACTATGCAAAGTTTGGAAGAAAAGAAATAAGGGTCTTGGGATGGCTTAAGTTAAATTTATCATTTCTAAATTACATAGAACTAGTTGCCAAAAAATTCTATCACTTAGAACTAGCCGTGGACCAAGGTTTAAAATCAATAAAGAATCCTGCCAAAAAAATATTTAGGCTTCGAGGTTGCCAATACAAACTACTAGTTTCCATAGTTATGCTCTGCCAATTTCTATCATCATAATGACATTTATTTCTTGTAGTAATAGAAATCATAAAATGCTAAATTTTTATTTGATTGCTTTCATACTAATACAAATTTACTTATATAAAGGCAAGAAAAAAAGCAATAAAGGAAATATATAAAATAGAATATTATCAATAATGAAAAAATATTACAAGAATAAATACTATATATTCTTTGTATAGATAGTATATATGACAACAATTAATTCCAATAACTCTTATGTTGGGGGATTTTGAAGTTTATGAGTGTTTTAAATATAATATGAACTAAAATCATTTATATGAAAAAAATTGTAGTATAGTTAGCGGCTAGTAAAAGAAGTTTATGAGTTTTTTTATTTATTACTTGCAAGGTGAAATACATTTAGGCTAATTAGGATCAATTAAGTAAAATACACACAAATATTATGTATGCAATCTTCGAATTCAAGATCTCTTAATCCGGGTTGAACCCGACCCGATTTCAAA
>NW_021369109.1:318340-329951 GCF_001605985.2 Dendrobium catenatum
TCCGCCCGTCGCGCTCGCGTCCGCCGCCGTCGGCCGTCGCGGTTCCGGCGCCGGCCACCCAAACCGGGTCGGGTCGTGTCAACCCGGCAACCCGCCGGGTCGGGTCCGGGTTCGGTTTTTCGACCCGTTTCTCTAACCCGGGTCGCGTTAGGGTTGACCCGTTTGAACTCGGGTCAGTTCGGGTTCGACCCGAACCCGACCCGTGACCCGAAATTGACACCCCTACTCACCAGCAACCAAAAGTTGGGAGATTTCAGATTTTTCATTGATAGGGGACCTATATGGAATAACACCATTCGATTTACAAATTAATTTGAATGCAATCTATTTTTCTTCAACAGATGTTACTCCAATCTCTAATATCTTCATATTATGAATATTTGAAATAAAAAAAGTTGGATGTATAACCAATTGGCGCAAGGATGAAAGATATTAACAAATGAGTTCTTTAATGAGGTGAATTTTTCATTCAGACAGTCTGTCAACTGCCTAACTTTATCTCAAATGGAAAGTTTTGATACCCATATTTTAAACATAAAAAACAAGTGCACATAGGACCGGATGATATAATTGTTGATTTATATCACAAAGAGTTCATACTAGAATATTGGTATTGGACTTCTCATGATGAGTATGAGCCACATTTTGATTCTCGATGTGGCATATCTACAAGTTCTAATATAGCTGAGGAAGAAAATATTTGACCTCTTGAGGGCTTATTTATGATGCATAAAAAAATATTCTATGTTTTTTAATTCAAAAAGATATTTTTTGGTTGCCACAACACAATGATAAAATTAGAAAGAATTTAGAGAAGCGCGGGTTAACTCGCATGTTAGACATGTTTATAGACAGTAGAAAGTCAAGCGAGCGACCACTCTTGATTAGTAAGTGTGTTTATTTTATTGTCCGTTTTTAAATTTGCAACAAACGAACTTTATGTTTAATTTGAAATTTTTTGGTGAATGCTCAATGAATTTAGAATGATCAAATCTGTTATTAAATTGTTTGGTGAATGTAAAGTGTTTGTTTATGTTCAATTTCTAAATGAATATGATATATGTACATTTTTATACAAGTTTGTTGTGTTGTAGAAAACATAAAAATAAGAGGGAGCAACGTTTTTTTTTTTTTTTTTTGATACAGGTTTTCCATGGGTTTTCGATGGAATATCCGTCGGAAATGGAGATACGATGAAAATGTTTTGAATTTTTTGTTGAAATATTCTGCCGAAAGTTTTGGCGGATAACCCGTAGGAAATTTCCACCGGTTTATGTTCAGCGGAATTTTCTGATGGGTTATCCGCTGGTAAGAGTGCCTCGTAAACAATGAATGTAAAATTTATTATAATTTATTTTAAAATTGATTATAACAAACCAAGTAACCAAATGATCCTTAAATTAATATAAAGTTGATTATAATTTAAATTTTTAATTATGTAAAATTAATCTTAATTTAATTTTATGAGATTATTTGAGATTAACTTACTATAATTAAAGAGCTAAATAGGCGACATATAGATTAAATTAGTAGTTGTGAGGCTCATTTGATTCTCTCCCACAAAGCGAGCTGAAGAATTCAGGGCAACATCATTCGTCTCCTCGTCCTTTCCCAATTCCTTTGATATGTTAATGGTCAATTAAGAGTTGGATTTCCTGCTTCCGGTAATCTTTGCAACTATTCACCAGCTTTAGCCCTGCTGTGTGCTGTTGAATCTGGTAAGATGGCGACGACCATCGGAGGTAGAATTTTTTATTTTTTAAAATTGAACTGGAATAACAAATTCTTAGCTTATGCATCGTTAAACTATAGATTTAATCCTTTTATCATTAGGGTTTGCGATAATTGCGGGATATATTATTTATTTATTTATGCTCTGTAACTAAAAGAAGTGCAGTAACTAAGGTAATAATACGAATGTTTCTGTCCCGCAACCATGATAATTAGCCTTATCCCATTACTTGATGTGGAATTAGTTGAGTAGAAATATCATCATCATCATTCAGCTGCAATGGTAACCATCCTCCATCATACTGCTTCCATACGTTGAAATTTATGCTTGAAAGAAGCATGTTTGTTTCACTATGCCAGTCAAGCTTTAAATCTTCCCTTATTAATTTATAATTGTTCTCTTATCTCACACACTCCTATAAGGAACTGATAAAATAACAAAACAAAATCTATCCAAACTCAACCACCTAGACTTTATTCAACTTTATATACAAAAATCGATATACTTAATCACCTGAAAGAACTCCTAAATCCATTCCTAAAATTCTATGCTTTTCAAAGAATAATCTCACTCATCATATCCCCCAACCTAACTACATCTTAAACCCCATGGAATTTCATCCATTAAAATACAACTATATTTTAAGAAATCCCTATTAAACATCTTGGCTACCCCTAAAAGGATATATTCCCAAATTCCATCAAACCCCACACTTTTACATTCTCACACTTCAAATATAATTACTCATCATAAACCTCCGCTCGAAAGGTCTGTATGCTTCGAAAATTCGGCCCCGGCCTCTCTCTCTTGCTTTTCTTCGGGAGAGTTTTAACATATTAAGTTTCAGTGTAAATTTTGTAAGGCAGATGGGTTTGTGGATAAGACACTACTCAGAGATTTCACCCTCATTTTGCGAAGACTCTAAGATTTGAGTTCTGGTTTCCTATAGGCACCAACCCCTATAGGTAAGTACCCCTCCCGGTAACAGAGGCGACTTTTGATTAAGGCTAGTCATCAATTAGATACTTAGGGACTACATGCTATCTGACATATAGTAGCAGTATTGGGCTTAGGTATCAGATTTTTTTATATTTAAAATAAGAAATTTCATTATCTCATACTTAAAGCGGATGGTGGGGAATATATGATGGATCCTATAAAGATCACATAGTTCTACCGTCCTTGGCCATCGTGGTCATTGGTCTACTTAGTCAGAGGAGGTAGTTAACCCAAACAGACAGAAGGATCATTGTCAGCAGCCATTGGTTGCTTCGTCCAAGGGTAGCTCGTAGACCTGGGTTGAATATTTCCCTAAGGGGACAAATTTGAATCCACTTTAGCTGATAGAGGGCTTTTTGCCCTATTAATTATATCTTATTTATTCATATCTCAAGGATTTGATGCCACTAAGGAACACAATGACTTTGGCCATAACAGTTATTTCGTGGTGCCATTTGGCTGCAAAACCACTCGGTTCAAAGGGCCTTGGGTCATAACCATATATCATGTGGTGCCATTTGGCAGCAAAATTGCTAGTAAGAGGACACATACCATATCCTTACTGGTAGAAGATTATTTTTAGAATGTATCCTAGTGATATTCTTGACATGATATTAGCTATTTGTGAGCTGAAGTAATTTTCAATTTGTTCATCTCGACAAGCTTTTGTGGACATTGAAAAATGAGTTCATTAATAAGGTGAATTTTTCATTCAAACAACATGTCAACTGCTTAGCTTTATCACAAATGGAAAGTTTCGATGCCTAAATTCTAATCATAAAAATTAGGTGTACATAAGATCAGATGATATAATTTTTGATCTATATCACAAAGGATTCATGTCAGAATATTAGTATTATACTTTTCATGATGAATATGAGTCACATTTTGATTCTCAATGTGGCTTGTCTACAAGTTCTAAAATAGCCAAGGAAGAAAATATATTCGACCTCTTGAGGGCTTAGTTTATGATGCAATTGGAACACAATTTGAATAATATACAGAAGAGTCATCAAATAAGGAGACACAATATTTTTATGATGCATAAAATACAGGACATCATATGGAGCAGGTATAATAATGTTCCTTATATTTCTTGGAAGAAAATCCCAAAAGAATTGTGCGACCATATGGTTCAGAGAGTTTGAGGTTAGTTATTATAAAAATATATTATATATTATATTTTTTTTAATTCAAAAAGATTTTAATTGTTTGCCACAACACAATGATAAAATTAGAAATAATTTTGAGAAATACGGGTTAACTCGAATGTGAGACATGTTTATAGACATTAGAAAGTCATGCGAGCGACTACTCTGGATTGGTGAGAGTGTATGGGGCAAGGTGACTAGTGCTTGGGGTAGCCCAAATTATATCAAGAGGAGGGACCATAATAGGCAGAATCGAGCTTCTGATATTGGGGCATGAGTAGTTCCATTCATACTGGGGTCTTAGATCTACATACTGAGCACATGTGATGTTTGGTAAGAAAATTTAAAGCTTAAAAATGTTGCATGAGCTGCGAAATTTGAGGGAGCAGTTTAGTAAAAAGCAAACATCATCACCATAGGAGGAGATTGATTATGATTATATGTTTTTTCTTGTTATTATTGAACATTTCATTAATATGGTGGACATTTCATTTGTAGGTTTGTTTATTTTATTGTCCGTTTTTAAATTTGCAACGAACAAACTTTATGTTTAATTTGAAACTGTTTGGTGAATGTTCAATGAATTTGGAATGATCAAATCTATTATTAAATTGTTTGGCGAATATTAAAGCATTTGTTTATGTTTAATTTCTGAATGAATATGATATATGTAGATTTTTATGCAAGTTTTTTTTATATTGTAGAAAACATAAACATAAGGGGGAGTGACATTTTTTTTTATACATGTTTCCGGTGTGTTTCTGATGGAATATCGATCGGAAATGGAGATACAATGAAAATGTATCGAATTTGTGACGTATAATTTCTTTTGCTCCTCTCTCCCTATCTCATAACATTTTTGAAAAAATAATTTACTTGTGATGTCCTCATGTCCTTCCCATGTTTATTGCCCCTCCCCTAGGTTTCCCTCCATACACAACATCCACACCATTGCCCTCAATTATGACATCATGGACAACCTCGTTTCTAAATGAATCAAGCCATTTCATAACACTACATGATCGACTTATCTATTTTCCATCACTCACTTATCTATTTTCCACCTACCTCTGCAACTAACTTGAGAATGTCCATATCACAACAACACTACCATCCCAACCTCCCTTCTAGCCCAACAACACTCACCAGATGACAATAAGTCACTTTCACAACATCCACACATTAATTTGAAAAACTCACTTTCACAACCAAACTAAACAAATTTCCTGATTTTGCCTATCACAATAAGTCAAGCACTCAATCATAATTGGCATCAGGTCACGTCAAGAGAATATGATGCTGTTGTTAAGAATGAATCTTGGGAACGTCTTTCCTGCCTCTACTCAGAAATTGATTGGTTGCAAGTGGACTTTTTAGGATAAAGTATATTTGATGAGTTTATAGATAGGCACGGCAATTAGGCTTCGTCTGGGATGATTTTCTCTGTGTTTCTCAAAACAAATTTTTAAGATAATATTTTTTAATTTTGTATCAGGAAGTTGGTTTAAGAAGCAAACGCACCATTAGTTGATTGCTAAAAGCTGATACCAATATTCAGGAATACACTATCATGGCATCTTTAGTTCTGTTAATGATATACTTAATTATCTTTATTTTTTTTTATAACTTCGACGTTATTATATAATATTGTGTCACTCTTCTTGATTAATGATTATGTATAAAGGATTTTGTGGCATATATTATTTCCTTGGTGTGAAAGTTGTTCCACGCTTGAAAGGGTGACAGAGCATATCATAGGAGCAGTATGAGAACCTTCTCGATAGAGAAAATTGAGAGAATCACAGTAGAGAAAGAAAGAGAGGTGATGTCAGTGAAGAGTTCCCATGGTGAGCTTGCAATCTCCTTGCTTTGTTATGAGTATGTAATCTTTATCGGTATGTCCTTAGATCAAATATTAAAGAGCTTTGAGCTGAATGATGAACCAGATAAAGTAGAGAGGTTCAGGATTCGATGCTTTGACTAGAGTTGAATCTGATGATATAACAAATATTAATTTTATTTAAATATGATATTATTGATGTAACACAATTAATTGAAATATTTGATAAAAAATTAAACAATTATCTATATATATCTTATTTCATAAAGTTTTGCAGGCACACATAGAAAAGAATCATTCATTCAATTAATTTATCATATCCTTATATATCTAAGACTGTTCGATCTCAATTGAAATCAACTCAATTGAAGGCATCTGCATAGCCCCATTCACCACCAATGATCGGCACACCTTACAAGTCCGTCGCCGCCGTAGCCAAGCATCCACACATTTTGCGTGAAATAAATGCCCACACTCTTGTAGGAGCCTCAATACCTTATCCTCCCCTCCCCCTCCTTATAGTCGACAAGACAGATAGAGTAACAACTGGCATCGACTGTACGTGGATCTAGCCTCTTGGCTTCAACATAAGTGAGCGTAGGCCAGGTCTTGAGAATAGCATTAATGCTAAGGGGAGGGGCAACAATGGAGTAATTCCATATAGTAAGTAGACGATGTAGGTGATGGTAGTAATAAAGAAAACGATAGCGATGAAGATGATGATCATATCATAGATCATTGTGGAGTGGGGAGGATTTAGCAGATGCAGGCAGCTGATGGATTTAACTTTGCAGGAGCTTTAATTTTAAATTAACAGATAGGCTAAAACACTGTATTTGTAGAGATGCTTTTATGACTCAAATCAAAAGCCTAGACATTATAATAAAAGAAACAACTCAACAATTGCTTATTATTCCTTAGGACAAATTTTAAAACTAATGAGGCTTTAAAGCTTTTTAAGCAATCAAAGGCTGAAAAAAAAAAAAATTGAAACCGAATGTTTTTTTTTTAATCAGAAATCTTTTGCTGTCGAAGTTGAAAGCTGTCTGTTACTTAATTTTTTTAATAATTTATGTTAACAGATATAAAACTTTAAATTACTTATGTCTATTATTAACAGATTTAAAACTCTAACTTATTTTATCAATATAAAAATTGTATTTTTTTACTGTTAACTTGCAATAAAATGAAATCTCAAAATAAGAAAAATACATGTTATATTATGTGGTTATTCTGATAAGGTCAGGGGCAAATAGGGAGTGGCTGAATGGATGGCCGATATTGAATCCCATGATCGTACACCATTCGTTGGACATTTGAAGGCCTTAGTGATGTCAGAATTCAGTGATCTTGAGCTCGTTGGATTCGTCTCGTCGAGCCGTTCGATTCGAGTACAAGCTCGTTAAAATCGGAGACCGTTTGGTAACTCAAATTGTGATTTGAATCTTCCAACAGCGCTTCGGGTCCTTGATTTGGATCCATTTGGGCTCGGATTGGGTTGAATTTGGTGTCGTTGGGTTCGTGTTTTCGAGACGCTCAGTTCGACTGTAAGTTTGCTGAAATCGGAATTCAGATGATCTCCGATCTAATTTTTGAAGCTTCCATCTTGATTTTGCCTCAAGATTCGTGCTCAATCAATGTAATTTCTGATGATGTATCAAAAATATAATATTATTTTGATTTTTATTCTTCCAAAAAAAATAAAAAAGAGTTTTTAAAGAATTAAAGGAAGCCTTTACAACTATGGATCAAGCCTCCGATCGAGATAATTCATCCTCGGGAGAGATTATTCTATGTGGAAACCGAA
The DNA here is from genome assembly GCF_001605985.2 of Dendrobium catenatum. Lineage (NCBI taxonomy): Eukaryota > Viridiplantae > Streptophyta > Magnoliopsida > Asparagales > Orchidaceae > Dendrobium > Dendrobium catenatum. The sequence continues at coordinate 325,870 of NW_021369109.1, forward strand.
TATAGTTTACTGTTCATAGGCGAATCAGGAGCAACCACATCATCCAATACCGAGCAGTATTGAGTACGAGATGATGTGAGGCAATTTCCTTGGGCTCTGAATGATGTTCTACATCCCTACAAAATAATTCATCCTGAGAGAGAGAGAGGGTACTTACAGAGTCACAGGATTCTCATCACTGTAGTGGAGGAAAGCAGGCAGCTGAGGCGAATTTGGGAGTATAATAGGCTTAGAAATATTATATTATTTATACAAAAATATTTTATAAAAAAAGGTTTAAAAAAAAAATCCATCCGGCGAGTGGGGCAGAAGCCGGTGGTTGGTCTCTATAGCGACTGGCTGCAATGTTTGGAAAGATTACAACATTTATAAATTTTGTTTATGAAATGTAAAGTTCTGTGAGTTCTGTGACCTAAACCACTGCTGTAGGTAAAGTTCTTCGGATTGCTCCTCATGTGCCGAAGTTTTCTTATCTGTAATGTATTTATTTATGAAATGTTGTTTTAATTTTAGAGTTGAGATGCTTTTGAGCTATTGATTCAATCATATGTTACTTTGACAAATTCTACATATTATTTTTTGTATTCCGTCTCCAATGAGTTCAATCAATTCTTCTGTTAGGAAACCACACGATAGCCGTAGACGACAAGATTTTGAATAAGTTTGATTTGGTTATCTTTTAGTTGAAAGTGTTTATTGCTCTTGTTGCCCTCGACATCATCGATTCATCATTAGGATGTATTTTGCGTAAAAATGATTGTAATGGAACATTAGGATGTATTTTGATGTTGTATTTGTTGTGTGTAAACTGTGTTGTATCGTCATTAAATGTTTGTAATGGAATATCTTCTGAATTGTGCTTTAGCTTCTGAAATAAAATGAATGTTGTATTTTTTGTTGTTTCTTCTGACTCGACTAGTCAGCAAATCATTGCTTGCTTATAACAGAAATTAATAAAGTTTAAATAAATATTGTTGCTTGCTTATAGCAGACTCGTCAATTATCAGTAAATCATTGATTGCTTATAACAGATTTATTATCTCAACTATTTAAATAAATAAGTATATCACACTAGTATACATAAAAAAAGTTTGAGGATATCCTGCACAATTTGTTTTTATTAGGCAGCTTAAATCATGCCTTTCTTGTTTAAGGGGCGGTGGTTTAGGTGACAGAACTCACGGAGGGGAAGCAAATGTGGAGCAATCCGACTACACGAGGGAAACGGACCGGGACGGAACAAAAGGAGTGCGGCCTGGGAAGGGAAGACTCACGGGATGGGGAAGGGAAGACTCGCGGGATGGGGGATTTAAGTGGGTCCAGTTACAGGTCGCGAGAATGGGATAATGTCGTGAGCGGGGGTTGGGACGGAGTGGTATATTTGATGATAGATTTGTGTTGAGGTGGTAAAAATGAAATATTAATGTTTAGAATGTTAACTATGTAAAATAGATGTTATAACGTGGTATGGATGTAAAAACCCCATAAAAATGATGTTTTAAAATAAAATTTTACTTTTTATAAAAATTCTAAATGTCGTAATCTTTCCAAACATTGCAGCCAGTTGCTATAGAGACCAACCACCGGCCTCTGCCCCATTGGCCGGATGGATTTTTATTTTTAATTTTTACTTTTTAATAAAATATTTTTATTATAATATTTCTTAGCCTTTTCTACTCCCAAATTCGCCTCAGATGCTTGCTTTCCTCGAAAAATTATTAGGTGCGGAGTGTGTTTTTTTCTGGGTATAATGTTTGTACGAACGATTCTCCCCGTCCCCACTCCGCACCTAATGAGCTGCTTGCTTTCCTCGCCTCAGCTGATTGCCTCACCCTGCAGTTGTTTTGTGCCAATGGCTAACGGCTTGATGTTTGAGTCGGGAGAAAACATTAACGAAGAGATCGATGTGATGAAAGCAACCCTTCTTTTAACGTGAATCCCACCTCCCAACAAAATTGGCATCACAATGACAAACCAATTCAAGTAAGGGTTGGTAAAGCACACGGCATAGTTGGGTGAATACATCTTTTCTTGTTGTTGTAATCAAGTCTATGCACTAGGGGCGTCAATATTGGATTTGGCCCAAAAAATTTTGGCTCAATTTGTTTGGCAAATGGGTCGTATTCGGGTTCAATATTTTGATCCGTTTTTAAAATCTAGTCGGATTCGGGTTGACATGAAAACTTGAATTTGACCCAAAAATGACTCAGATCCACATGTGTCATGTCCAGCCCAACCCGTTCTCGTGTTTCTTATTTAAACATGATAAATTTAAAATATAAAATTGAAACAAAATAAATATAAATTAATGAAAATTACCAATATCTCACATCAATAAAATAAAAAAATTACCCTTGTTATAGAATTAATAGTGCGATAATGATAATCAAATTACATTGGAAATAATACCTTAAAATTTTATTACAAATATGTGATTTTGATCTCATCTAAACATGGTAACTTTAAAATATAAAATAGAAATAAAATAAATATAAATTAAATGAAAACCAATATCTTACATCAATAAAATAAAAAAAATAACCCTTATAACTCTTAATATTACTCACAATCAGCAATGATTCTTGAAGAAAAGAAAGGCAGTTTAAGTTTTAAATTATATAGAAGATTGTTGAATAGGCAAAAATAAAATTTTGAAGAGTATTATACATAATATTTTGACCAAATTTCAAAAAATATTAAGGACAAAAACATTAAATGTTACACATTAAACCATTGTTGCCTAAATCTAATATTGTATAACTGGGTCTTTTTAGGTCTACCTCTATCTTTTTTAACATAAGCCAAATCTAGCATATCTACTTTCCTAACTGGTCATCGGAAGGTCGCCGTTTTATGTGACCAACCATCTAAGGCGACCCTCCCTAATCTTATCGTCCAATGGAGCTACTTCAACCTGTCATGTATATACCGATATTGTATCCTGACTCTAAGAATAAAGCTACTCATCCACTTGAGCATCCTCATTTATGCAACATTTAACTATTGATCTTGTCAAGAAGATTTAAAAATGCTTTATAGTTGCAATAAATTATATGTGCCACTATGCAAAGTTTGGAAGAAAATAAATAAGGGTCTTGGCACGGCTGAAGTTAAATTTATCATTTCTAAATTACATATTTCCGACAGACTAGTTGCCAAAAAATTCTACCACTTAGAACTAGCCTCAGACCAAGGTTTAAAATCAATAAAGAATCCTGCCAAAAAATTATTTAGGCGTCAAGGTTGCCAATACAAACTACTAGATTCCACAATTGTGCTTTGCCAATTTCTATCGTCATAATGACTTTTGTTTCTTGTAGTAATAGAAATCATAAAATGCTAAATTTTTATTTGATTGCTTTCATACTAATACAAATTTACATATATAAAGGCAAGAAAAAAAGCAATAAAGGAAATATATAAAATAGAATATTATCAATAATGAAAAAATATTACAAGAATAAATACTATATATTCTTTGTATAGATAGTATATATGACAACACTTAATTCCAATAACTCTTATGTTGGGGGATTTTGAAGTTTATGAGTGTTTTAAATATAATATGAACTAAAATAATTTATATGAAAAAAATTGTAGTATAGTTAGCGGCTTGTAAAAGAAGTTTATGAGTTTTTTATTTATTACTTGCAAAGTGAAACACATTTTTTTAGGCTATTTAGGGCCAATTAAGTAAAATACACACAAATATGATGTATGCAATTTTCGAATTCAAGACCTCTTAATTTTTAGCCAAAACTCCCAATCAATAAATCAAGATAAACTATGTCCGTATGCATTCATAGAAAAGTTGAAATAGACTTGGAGATTTAACATAAGAAAATAGTTCTTTTCCTTTTTATAAAAAGCTGTTCGATTTTTTTTATATATAATTATAATATGCATAAATTTTAGTTAGGATTATTTTTGTTATTTTTATTTATTTATTTTTTGTCTGTCTTAAGCACAGGTCAACAAGTCGGTGTCAGGATCGGCCATGCAATGGCTTCGGGTACGGAGTGGTATCGATGTCGTCTTAAAGATCATCGATGTTCTTGAGAGAAGAGGGATTCTCACAAGAA
>NW_021369109.1:334468-377534 GCF_001605985.2 Dendrobium catenatum
GTTTTACTTTTTGAGGGCTTAGGAGCATGTTTCTACGTCATAAGCAAGAAGTTTTCTTAAGGAAAACTTAGGTTTCAAAATTAGGGTTTGGGGAAAAACGTTTCTTTTGTATTTTATAAGCAATTGGAATAAAATTAGTGTAATTTTAGGTCTCCATAATTTAGGTTTTATGTAAATCCGAAAATGTTACATTAAAATTTCATTTTTTTATTAAGGAAAATAAATGTTTAGATTTTGGTCTGTGAAGAATTAATAAATTGTGAATAGAATCATGCTTTAGGTGTAGGGATAGTGGGATATGGATTTTTAGATTTGAATAAAAACAAAGAGAAGAGACTAATTGATGTGAAACCAGGAATTGTTTTCTTAGAGATTAATTAAAGTATTGTTGGAGCAATGATAAAATAGTTTAAAGCTTCTCAAAAGTGAAAACTCAAGATAGATCTTAGAATTCAACAATGCTTAAGCAATACGTTACAACCAAATTTGCAAGCTCTTTAAAATAACAACTTCAACAAAAGTAATGAAATGATTAATCAACTAGAATCCGGCGGTTAACAAAGCGATCGTCAGGCTCAAAGCCACTCTTCTACGTCTAAGGTTGTCGGAGGAAGAAGAACCATACAAGAAACGAGATCACTCCAAGATAGACGGCGCAAACGATCCGTAGTGATGGTGAGGGAAGCGGCGGCGGCGAAGGTGGGGAAGCGGGTGGATGTCCGTTGATGTCGAAAACCAATCCGCTCTCAAGCTCGGGATCCGCCATGCATCCTTGCTGGAAAAAAATAAGCACCAAGGGGAAGAAAGAGGATATGTGGTGGTAGCAAGAGATGAAAAGGGATTGGGCCGGCGTGAGGGCTTGAAGGGGGCGGCTATGTTAAGAGATCAAGAGAGAAAATTTCAGGAATTCTGAAATTATTTCAGGTTTTTGGTGAGAGGGAAGGGATTAATTGTGAATTTCAAATTGAATCCCATTGAGGGGGGTGGCAATGAGGGGAGGGATTTGGGGCTGATTTTGTGGGGAATTGGATTTAATTAGGGAGAGAGGAGCCCATGAAGGGGGCCGGCCACATGAGGAGGAGAGAGGGGCTTGAGTTTTGGTTAAGTTGGGACCACAATATTAATTACAGATTTTACAAAAATCTGAAATTAAATTTTAGTTTTCTTAAGGGGGGGGGGGGAACTTCCTATTATGAATACAATCAATTGAATCAATTTGAATTTCAAATTTGAAATTGAAACCCAATTAAATTGATTGCATAAATTAGAGAGTTAAATTAGGAAACATTTAATGGCTCATAAAAAATTTGAAATTTCAAACTCAAAGGAGGGGGCAGCCGGTGGCTAGAGGAAGGGGCAAGGGGCAAGGGGCAAGGGGCGGGTCATGGCGTGGGGTTGGCCGGCCGGCGGGAGGTGGCAGCCAAGTGGCCGGCGGCTTGGGAGGTCTTGGGCTAGGTGGCGGCAAGGGCAAGGGGAGGGAGAGAGGGAATTTTCTAGGGATTTGAGCGGCTACGAATTCACTAACCTCAATTAGCTTCAATCTGAATTTCCACACAATTAACTTGGGCGAACACTAGAACTCACAAAGAGATCTAGTTTCTCCGACGAACTCACTAAGAGATCTCGGAGGAATGCACTCACAAAGAGAACAAAGAGCAAATTTTCAAAACTAAACTCAAATACAATGACTAAGCCTATATATAGGCCATCCGAAAATAAAAAGCATAAAGACGACATTGCCCTTGGGCTACAACAAGCACTAACTCCCTCATAGGGGTACAAATGGAAAAACATGAAATATAAATGACATGAATAAAATAGAACATAAAAAATAAAGACTATGAATCATGGCCATCGCTCGACGACCCCTCCGATGGTAAGTGTGCCGAAATCTCCTATTGATGTCCTCATCACTAATGATATTTTTGTAAATTATGCTTTAGGTGTTGAACCTTAGAAGAAGACAGTTTAATAGGGAGTTGTGCGAAGAGAAATTGAGCGAAGAAAAAAACTCAAGGTAAGTGACACTACATGCTAGAGAACATGTTCATTTTCTTAGGTTTATATTTCTTTGTTATGTTCAAGTTAGCATACAAGATAGTATTCCTTATGTCTTTGTTATGTTCAAGTTGTTTATATGCCATGCTTATATGTCTCATGTTCACTTAGTATCGACTTGCTAAATCATATATTTATTTGGATAGAAAACTCTTTTTAATGTCATGCTAAAACAAGTACATTATCTTCATGCTTAAATCAACATCATATGTATGATTCAACTTATCCTTTTATATTAAGATATATGAAATGCAAAGCTTGTGTTTGTTGATGGCGGAGTACCAATATGTGGCTCTTTGGAGCAAATACGGCCTTTGAGGCAATATGGAAAGAAAGGAAAATGATATGATCATAAATATGTGTACATGATCAGTACAATTTCGGTACTCCAGTACGGATGTACATGATACGAATAAGAGAATAAGCATATAATTGAATAGATCTCTCATGTTAAGCATATAGTAAACATAGTAGATGGCTTTTGACATACACTAGCACATGTTATCAACCTACATATTATTTTCTTTTTCATGCACATGAACTTTAGATGTAGTTGTCATTTGCTGAGCGTAGCTCACTCCCTAGCTTTGGGAAATTTTCAGGAGAACATTCTCAAAAGTGATGGTGGAACACTCAAGGTTTACTTACAGTCGTCGTACCCCGGGTGACAGATTCTTATATTTGTTTTCCTAGTTGTAGTTACTTTTCTTTTGGGTGGTTTTGTCATAGCAAGAATAGTTTAAATGTTATAGCCACCTTGTAAATAGATGAACTCTCTTTTGAAATGAAATGAAATGTTTAGAGGCGTTTTTATGTTCATATTGAAGTCTTTTTAGAAATTTTTTTATATGTAATGATTAGTGAACTGTTCTGAGCGTTCGATTCCGTTCCTGCCTCATTTATACGAGCTAACCGGGCCGAGTCGTGACATGACATGACAAATTCACATACTTATCAGATCATTTTTTTTCCTTCCAAATTATGTGACACTTGCAAAAATATAAAAACATGCATATGCCACCAAAATAATATGGATGACATTGATAAATAATAATAAACAAAACAAAGAAACGATGCAAAATTTCATAAAAATTCAGCAAGTACCTAACAATTTTTTATGATTTTTTGTAGAGAAATAGCAAGAGCAAGCACTTGGGATTAAGTAAGAAATGAGAAGAAACAACCCGATACAATGAATCTTCAATTCGAGAGGAAGATTCAGCTCTCTAATCTCTAGCCAACGACTAGAGCCCAAAACCAAAACAAATATCCCAAATTCTAGATTAAATTCAAGATAAAACCTAACTCTAGAAGAAGAAAATCACAAAAAGCAAAAGTACAATTCATTAATCATTTAATCCCTAAACAATCGTTAATTTTGAATTTTTCCTCATAAGCCAATGCCTCCATTATTGTGTGGGCCCCAGCCTTGATCCTCACCCCCCTCCTCCTCTTGTACACATGAACCGGTCCAAGAGTACATGTTCATAACATTACCCCCTCCCAAAGACTCACGTTGTCCTCAAGGTGAAATGAAGGAAATTGATGCTCCATCCTCTCATACAATTCCCAAGTGACGACGAAGTCGGGTAGGCCCCTCCATTTTATCAGCACTTCTTTACTCCGCCCTTTTCCTGATCTCACCCCTTTTAACTCTAATGGTTCCAACACCACTTCCAACTCCTCAGTCAAAGTTGTCGGTAACTATGCATCAACTACATGCTCCCCCAGAGCTTTCCTCAATTGTGACACATGGAATACTGGATATATGGTGACGGTTGGGGGTAACTTCAAGCAATACACCACTACTCCAATCTTTTCCAATATCTCATAGGGGTCGAAGTATCTCAGGGTTCAATTTATCGTTCCTCTTGTTGGCCACTATTCTCTATCTGTAGGGTCACAATTTTAAGAACACCCTATCCCCAACTCCAAATTGGATGTCTCTTCTATGTGCATATGCCTGCTTCTTCATGATATATTGTGCCCTCAATAGGTGCCTCTTCAATTCATCTAATACCTTCTCCCTTTCCTCCAAGTACTGCTCTACTGAAGAGATTGATGTGCTTCTTTGCACAAAACACATCAAGAATGCCCTCAACAATTTTTGATGACTAGTACTCCACCCATGCAAGTTATTTGCCTACAATCACGATGTCTCAGAGGCAAAACACTGCAGGTAAGTCTCCAATCCCCTGTTGACAGCCTCCGTCTACCAATCTGTCTGTGGGTGGTAAGCGGTGCTTCTTTTAAGAACTATTCCTTGCAGATTGAATAGCTCCTTTGAGAACCGACTGAGAAACACCTTATCTCGGTCTGAAACTATCGACTCTGGAATTCCAAGCAATCTACCCATCTCCCTGATGAATGTTGTTGCTACTGTGATGGCCATGTAGGGATGTCTTAAATGGATAAAGTGAGCATATTTACTTAATCTGTGAACCACCACCATAATCACCGTGAACCCCTTGGATCGTGGTTGCTCATCTATGAAATCTATAATAACCTCCTCCCATACTCTGTTTGGAAGAGCTAAGGGTTGAAGTAATCCCCCTGGAGCCATAGCCATGTACTTGTTTCTTTGGCAAACCTCACATCTAGCCACCACTTCCTCCACATCCTTATGCATTCTTTTCCAATATAATTTTGTTGCCAGCCTTTTGTATGTTTTCTACACCCTCGAATGGCCTCCGACCGCGCTCCTATAGAATTCCTACAACAAATGGGGAATATGAACTAAGGTCCGTGGCATCACAAACCTTCCTTGATATAAGAGTCTCTCCCCCTTCAAGGGAGTAACCTGGGTGGCTACTCTCATCTTTCAGTAAATCCTCCCCAATCTTCCTCAGTTCCTTGTCTTGTATTCTCTCTTCTTTGATAGCCCCTTAATCTACCATCAGTGGTATTGAAATGACCATCTCCTGGAGCTTCCTCACACATCTTCATTTAAGCATGTCAGTTGACAATACAATTATAATTTAAAATGACCTACCGCATGCATTGGTAAGAGGCAGGGGGTTTCATTCAAAAATGTCATTTGACATTATAATCACATTCAAAAATACCTCCACATGCATTTATAATAAGCAGCGGGTTTCACTCAAGTACATATTTCAATATTGTACTTACATGCAAAAATATGGCATGTATATGCATTACAATATGCAGAACACTTTACACGAACATGCATGTGTTCGTGTTGATGTGAATATAAATGCATGTACGTAATACACATCCAATGCATACCTTGCATGCACATCATATACATCCAATGCATACATATAATTGTTGTATAAATATGTCCAACAAGATATGCGGAAAAGCATACACTCGTATGGGCCCCGACGAGCGTGTTTTAGGCACACAAGTGAAGTTTGAGGATGTCATACAGGTTAAGAAATGAATTTAGATTCGAATCCGGTCCTCTGTCGATAAGTAGACAAAGTTGATAAGGTTCAATCAACAAAAAAATGAAATAACATATGAAAACCCCGATAATGACTGTGTTGACAGAAAATCTCAACTGGAGAGGACCACAAACATTTAAAAAAAATAAAATATTTCCTAATGCCCATAAAAATCCAAAATTTTAAATAATAACCCAATACCAAGATATTTAAAATTAAAATTAATTATCAAAAGCTTAAAGCAAAAATATCCATCCACCCTCCGCAACAGCTTGCTGGGATGGAGAAATTAAAAATCACTTTAGCTCACAAATAGTTAATGTATGGTTGAGAATATCATTAGGAATCAATCTCAATTCGTCTCTTGCTAGTAAGAACATGACACGTGTCCTCTAACCAGTAGTTTCGCCTCCAAATGACAGAACACCAATGATTTCGTCGCTAAATGACACAATAGGTAAACGGTTATGACTGGGACCCCCTGACCGGGTGGTTTTGCTGCAAAATGACACCATTAATTATGATCATGGTCAGAGCCCGTATGTTCTCCAATTGCTTCAAATTATTGAGCAATGGATCAATATGATATAATCGATAGGGTACAAAGCTCTCTATTAGCTGAGGTGGATTCAAACTTGTCCCATTAGACAAATATTCATCTAAGGTCTATAAGGTACCCTTGGATTAAGCAACCCGTGGATACCGACAAAGATCCTTTTGTCAGGTTAGGTCGACTACATCCTCTGACTAAGTAGATCAGGAACCACGATGGTCAGAGACGACGGAACCGTGGATCTCGATCGGGCTCATCATCATTCCCCCCACTATCCACTTTAAGTGCAAGATTGTGAAATTTCCAATTTTAATTATTAAATTCTCAAATACTTAAACATGTGCTGCTACTATACGCTAGATATTATGTATATGTTTGACGAATAGCCTTAATCAAAAGTTCTCTCTCATTATCGGGAGGGGTAATTAATTATAGGGGCCAGTGTTTATAAGAAACCATAACTCAGATCATAAATTCTGTGGGCTCCGAAAATTCGGCCCCGGCCTCCCCACCACGCACTGATTGATGTGCTTTTCTTTTTGGGCGAGGGAGTTTTAACGGAATATGTTCCGGGGCAAATTTTGGAAGGCAGATGGGTTTGTAGATAAGACACTACCCAGAGATTTCGCCCTCATTTTGTAAGGACTTTATGATATGAGTTCTGATTTCCTATAGGCGCAAGCCCCAATAATTACCCCTCCCGATCACGAGAGAGAACTTTCGATTAAGGCTAGTTGTCGATCAGATACGTATAGAAATACATGTTATCTGACATATAGTAACAGCAATAGACATTGGTATTAGTTGGAGAATTTGGGTATTTGGAGATTTTGAAGATTTGATATTTAAAATATAAATCGCACCATCTTGCACTTAAAGCGGATGGTGGGGGAATGGATGATGGACCCGATCAAGATCCCATGGTTCCGTCGTCCCGGGCCATCATGGTCTCTGGTCTACTTAGTCAGAGGAGGTAGTCGACCCAACCTGACAGAAGGATCCTTGTCGGCAGCCATGGGTTGCTTCGTCCAAGGGGACCTTGTAGACCTGGGTTGGGTATTTGCCTAAGGGGAAGAATTTGAATCCACCTTAGCTAACAAAGGGCTTTGTGCCCTATTGATCATATCCTATTGATTTATATCTCAAGGATTTGATGCCAATAAGGAGCGTATTGGCTCTGGCCATAACCGGTATATTGTGGTGCCATTTGGCGGCAAAACCACTCGGTTCAGAGGGCCCCGGGTTGTCATAACCGTTTATCCATTTGGCAGCAAAATCGCCGGTTATAGGACATGTACCGCGTCCTTACTGGCAGGAGATTGGTTGAGAATGGATCCTAGTGATATTTCCGACTAGGCATTATCTCTTTTGTGAGTTGAAGTAAATTTTAATTTGTCCACCCCGACAGACTGTTGCCGAGGGTGGATGGGCTTTGCTTTAAGTTATTGATGGATTATTTCATTTTTAAATATCTGGAATTGGAATTTATGGGACTTTGGATTTTGTAGAGTTTTGGATTTGTAGGTATTTGGGTGGAGCTTGAAAATATTTGTGAACCCCTCCGGTTGAGATTTGCATTCAACACGGCCATCATCGGGGTATTCGGGGTCATTTCTTTATGTTGATTGAACCCTGTCAACTCGACCGGGCTGTTGATCGAGGATCGGGTTTCTCGTAGGCTTCGTGCCTTTTGTTCATGAATTTTCTTTGTTGAAGGCCTTGAAGACCTAATATAAATGTATAAGATAAATATTTCGGTCAAATTCATGACCGCATATTTATCCGAGAGTTTGAACCCTGTCTACTCCTATTTACATGTTTAGGAGGATCGGGTTTCGTAGGCCTCGTGCCTTTTGTCTAGTGAATTCTTTTGATTGTAGGCTTTGAAGCCTAATATGAATGTATTAAAACAAATACACCAGTCGCCATAACCGTGTATTTGTTTGGAGGTTCGAACCCTGTCGACTCCTATAGGTCTGTATAGAAGAATCAGGTTTGAACTTGAATTCACTTATTGACCCACGCAACATCCCTAGGCGTCACGTGTGTACCAATAACACGCTCGCCGGGGCCCATGCGGGTCGAGATTATATTTTCCCTTTTATTGTACCAATGTGTATACAATTTATAGTGCACGTGCAGGGGTACTTTGAAGTATTTGTAGTTGTATAGATAACTATCGTTTGGATGCACACAACTTTTCATTTGAGAGCTTATACACGCATTCTGTCCGCTAGTACGAGTGTTGCGGATCCGGTGGCTATATGCTGTAGATTGTAGACGCCTTCTGTCTGCTTGCATAAGTGTTGCAGATTCGGTGGCAATATGCTGTAGATTGTAGACGTCTTCTGTCTGCTTGCATGACTGTTGCAGATTCGGTGGCATTGTTATTTGGATGTCATGAGGCATTTCCTCATCTTGACATTGACTCCCCTTTCTCAATCACCGGGGAACGTTTCTCTGAACTTTTGAAGTCAATGACTGCAGATTTGGGGAGAACTCCTTTTAGGATCTTCGGCGTAGTAGACTTGTTATTTCCGGTATTTGTGGACACCAAAACTGTTTTCTTCTTAAGTATAGAACTAAGAAGAGACTTTGGAACACAAGAAAGTTTGGTTCTAATTTGTTCAAACTTCCTTTCCGATTCTGCCAGGGAGTGTACTTTTTTGTACATCAGACTGTCTTCGTACCCGAAATACTTGAAGATCTTGACCACCAATGTCGTAGGTGAAATCAATACTTGTGCCCACAGTGGTTCGTTGTACAATACATTGTTGTTATCCACAAGTAGATTATATTCATTTGCAATGACCCGTTGCATCCGCTACGATCTCCTGAAGACGCTCGAAGAAGGGTCATTGTTGCCGGCATCATATCCACCTTTCACTAATCTCAGGTGGGTTTTTGTGTATTTGCACTTGTTTGTAGGTCGTAGGTTGAATGCGTAGGAGCCTTCTACTGTAGATTGCGGGCATTTACATTTGTCGTGTGTTATACACTGAATACATCCGTAGGTGTTGTAGTTTGATTGGCGTCGGATCTGACTCAAGTATGAACCCTTCCAAGTCCAGTTCGAATCAGCTTCATGAGCTCAGTGTGCAAGGTTATTTCTATGCCTCTTGTAATCCAACTCAAGTACTCGCTTGAGTTCGAATTGCTCAAGCCATTAATGTCCGAGTACAGAGTACAAGTTCAAGTCTTTTGCTCGGTTTAACATCAATCGATTAGGCTTGATTTAGTGTTGATGTTGTATTCGTGCCGTAGTCCTTTGTATTTGTTCGAGCTTTGAATCCGGGTAAAGTTCAATTTCATACTTGAATTGATTTGAATTTGGTTCTGATTTGATTTGATTTCATTTGAATTTGATCTTTATTAATTATTTGAGTTCAGGTTCTGGTCCACTGCTCGTGTTCAATCAAGTTCAAGAGTCCATAAATCTGAGTCCACTGTTGTTCATTTGAGTCCCAATACTTGTTCTTTTGAGTTTAGACAGGTCCAAGTGTAGTAATATTTCACCCGAAATTTCGACAACCTCCCGGCATCTCCCCTGTTTAGGGGAAAACTATGGAAAACTGGGCCTCCCGCCATGCTAGAGAAAAGCGTGTACGGTAGATGCCCTCTTTCGAGGACACCACGGCCGTGTAAAGTCTTCGTCCCCACCACGCCAGAGAAAGGTGTGTATGGGTCTTCGGTATCTGTTGCAAGAAAAGCAGTTGTTTCCCCGCGAGCGGGTACTTATGAATATCTCGGTCTCGTCGTAGGTGTACCGGGTTTCCATCCCACCACGCTAGAGAAAAGCGTGTATAGGCGATTTTCCGGTGCGCCATGAACGCCGAGAACAAGATTTGGAACCGAGGGGTCGCTCACTTACCTCGTCGTAGGTGTCGCACCGGGTTCCCTTCCTACCACGCTAGAGAAAAGCGTGTATAGGCGGTCTACCGGTTCGACACGAACATCGAGGCAAGAGAGGAGCCGAGGGTCGCTCGCCTACCTCGTCGTAAGTGTCGCACCGGATTCCATTCCCACCACGCTAGAGAAAAGCATGTATAGGCGATCTACCAGCTTGACACGCATGCCGAGGTAGGGGAGAGAGAAAAGTTCTAGAAAATTATACCTTTGGCGGCTGATGAACTGACAGTGGATGCTCGAGGACCGAGGCAAGGAGGGCAAGGCACATGTTCTTTTATTAATTATAATTAAGATTAATTAAATAATCATATTTAATTAATTATAATTAATTAAATTTATTAAAATTAATTAATATAATAATTTATAATTAATTATAACTTAATTAACATTATTTAATTTTAATAAAATATAATTAATTAATATTAACTAATGATAATTAATTAATAAACTTTGATTAATTAAAAATAATAATTATAATTAAATTACTTATAATAATAATAATAAAAAAAAAGAATCCCTTGGCTCGGCGGACTCAAGGGATTTGGCCGGGAAGCTCACGTGAAGGGAGAAAGTTACCTTCACAGCCGAGCAGCTCCCGTTCTCACTCCCGATCAAAATGTTGTAACTTCCGGTTCTATAGGAGGGGAAAGTTGTTGCCGGAGCCATGTCGAACAACCACGGAGGGATCGGAGAAGCGGCGGAAGGGAGAGAGTTTCTTCAAAGCCGATGAGCTCCGGCTGTTGCTTCCGATTTGACAGGGAAGGGGATGGCGTCGGAGGAGCGGTCGAACTGCAACGAAGGAACCGGAGAGATGACACAAGTTCCTCCGCAGCCGGCGAGCTCCCTACGTTGCTTCCGATCGAACTGTCGTAACTTCCGGACCGACGGGGAGGGACGTTGTCGAACGAGCAAAGTCGAGCAGCGACGGAAGAGAGCGAGAGAGGGAGAATCGGGAATGAGCCCAGTAAACGCGAATGAGAGCCCTCATGCTCATTTTAACGACGAGATCGAGTCGTGCCGTGGGTAGAAATAAAGTTGGTCGTGGTTTCGACTTGCGACGAACGGCTCGACGAGGGGAGCGACGTGGGATGCCAGAGCAGGTGAGAATTTGAAATTTCTTTTCTTTTTTTTTGTTTTCTCGATACAACAGGTCAACAAATTCCTCGCAAAAAAGGGGGAGAAATCTCAGGGTAGTGACTTATCTACCCAATATGCCTTCTGAAAATTTGCTTCATAGCTTAAGCGTTAAAACTCTCCTCAACGACCCAAAAAGAGACTGGGAGAAAGAGAGGGGTCCGTGGAGAGGCCGAGGCGCGAATTTTCGGAGCCCACACCACATCCCCTAATCCCAAAATACTGCAAATCACTGCCTAATTGTCATGTCCCTTCCTAGTCCACTTCATCGTATACTGTGTCCTTGTGCCACGTGGAACTGTTAATTAATTCGCTTACGGTATCAACCCACTATACCAATCACTAGACCGCCAAATCCTCTCACATTCTATACTCACAAGCCTCAGCATGTTCGATCTCCCCAGGACTCTCATACAAATTGCCCGCTAAAGCTTACATCTTCCCCTCTTTTTCACTCAACCATACGCACGAACACTATCTACTTGTCACTCTATCTCTCAAACACTTTCCTCACCCACTCGGTGTGACCTCGCTCATGCTCTCCGCAATGATGCCATCTTCAATCATCGCCGACATGCTCCCTCACTTGACTTCCATGACAATCCATCTCCTCTTTTCACCAATTAATGTAGGCGGTAATTATCTTCCTCTCAATTATTGTCGATCGCCGTGGCTCAACTCTACTCCTAATGCCAAATCCCAACACAAATACAGGCAAAGCCTCATCAACAGCCTCCTCCATCCCACAAACATGCTATAACATCTAAAACGCCAATACCGATGACCACTCCCAACCCATGTTCACTGGAGACCACTCCAAAGCTACAGAAAAATAAGAAAGCCATGTCTTCCTACGGAAAAAAAAAAAAAAGAAGACTAAAGCTATGTTGAGTGTATTATCCAACATGTCTGTTGAATTTATACAATCATAGTTGCATTTTTATGTGAAATATAAAAATAAGGACCTGAAAATCAAGGATAGAAATAATTAAAATAGGAATATTGATTTAACACAAAGAAATGACGATCCATCCATGTGCAATGCATAGCTAGTGAGAAGAGGGAGATCCAACTATTTGGTGAGGTGTTAGGTATTGATGGAGGCTATTGATCCATGGTGAGTACAAGCTGGGAGGAGCTAGGGATAGTTGGTCTGCGGTGGAATTCAAGGGTTTGTGTTCACTTTTTTTCTATTGCCATTTTTTATATAGTTTATGAAAATGGTTAGAAAAGATATTTGAAGTAAGGCGTTGATATATATTTTTTTCACAAATAATACAGTAATGATAAGTGAGACATCTACAAAAACAAACAAAGAATTAGAGTAATGTGAAAGAGGGAAATGAATTATGATTAGCAAATTAAATATTGAGTATAGAATATATAAATCTATTTAACATTAACAATTGCCATCTACTGTCATTAAAATATAATGTAAATATTATGTGACAAAGTTAAGTATATTGAGTTTATTTTTCAGAATAATGAGGATTTATATAAGGATATAAATTTTAAAATTAAGGCTAATGGTTAAATGAAGAAGTTTCTCAAGAGTATTAAGCAATATGAGAATCGTAGAGATTTTAATGTAAATAAGATAAACTGTAATTAGGTTGACTAAGTTTTATAATTTAGAGTTTTGAGTAGTACAAAGGCTGTTGATAACCAAGTTGAGCACGGTGCTAATATGATAATTGAGATGGATGTGTGATAAAATTAGAGAATATAAATTAACAAGAGATTGAATTAGCAGATGATCGAAGTGAGATATATTTAAGATAAGATAGTAAAAAGTAGATTTATGTAGTTTAGGCTGCATAATAAAAAAATATAAAATACACCCATTAAATGAGTTTATAACATTAGTATTCAAGGATTACTGTTGAAATCCAGCCGTTCCTAGTACAAAGAATCCGACGAACACAAAGATCAATCCGTGGGATACTCTCATGGATCACGCCATAATGAGGGAACGAATTTAGGAAAGATTTTATTCTCTTATTTGTGTATTAATTCTGCAATTTATTATTTCCGCATTTGGACTCTTGTATAGATCTATAAATAGGGAAGATTGTGATGAATAAGAACAAGCTTTTCCCTCTCAAATTCTCTAGTTTTAACATGGTATCAGAGCCAACGGCCTTAATTGCCGTCAAAGAACGATCCTAGATCGTCAGAGGAGGAAGAGAAAAGAAGCTTGGGGCATCCGAGACTCGATCGCAGCCAACCGTATACGCCGACGGTACGGGTGACTCGATCGAACTTTCGATCGGATCGACAGATAGTCGAACAATCACGAAGGAGCCACGCGCGCAATCTCTACACTTTCTACTAAGCAACGACGCCGACCGATTTCCGATCAAGTATCAGAGAAAAGCCGCCCAGGAGAAACGACCGAGGAAGAAATCTTGCGGCAGATCCTTTGCGGAAGGACAAAGGAGCGGACGACAAGATTCCGATCCGAAAGGGACGGAAGATCGTGGAAGAAGCGAAGGCAGCGCTCGACCCGCCCCTCTCTTCCGATCGCACAGCCGCGTGATCTCGCAGGCTGACGAAGAAGCAAAGGCAGCCGCTCGACCCGCCACCTCTTCCGATCACGGAAGCTCGATCCACGTCTGCGACTCGCGGGAGGGAGTTACCGTGCGACTTGGGGGTGAACATATAGAGGCTCGGCCGTGCCCTAGTCCAATCCGAGTCTTCTTAAGATTCGGTCGGTTCGGCCGTGCCCTAGTTCAATCCGAGTCTTCTTAAGATTCGGCCGGTTCAGCTTATTTACGAAAAAAAAAAAATTAAAAAAACAACTTTTCGACCTTTATTGTCGAACAAAGAAAATTTCTAGGAAGCCTTAATTGCTTTCCAATGTCAGAAATTAACTCCTCTCAAAGTGTTGATCAAACTGAGGAATCGCTGGTGCACCAAGGACGAGGTGACCTTCAAAGCATGCAACCTTCCTATCGTCTAAATGGGAAGAACTACCTGAAGTGGTCTCAATTTGTGAAGACCTACTTGAAAGGGAAAGGTAAAATACATCATCTCCTTGGAGGAGGACCGAAAGAAGGAGATCCCAAATTTGGGGCATGGGATGAAGCAGACTCCATGATTATGTCATGGATGTGGAATTCCATGACTCCAGAAATTAGTGACACATTTATGTTCCTTTCAACGGCAAAGGACATATGGGATGCGGCCAGACAAACTTACTCCAAAGCTCGTGACGCGGCCCAAATCTTTGAAGTTAAAGTCAAAGTTGGAAGCACGAAGCAGGGGAGTAAAACTGTGACGGAATATGCCACCATTCTACAAAATCTGTGGCAAGAACTTGATCACTATAGGTGCATTGAAACCAGATGTCCGGAGGATGCTGCGATCCTAAAGAACTTCATTGAAAAAGATAGAGTTTATGATTTTCTTGCAGGACTCAATGCAGAATTTGATCAAGTTAGAGTTCAGATCCTCGGCAAGGAAGAGACGCCATCACTCAACGAAACCATTTCTCTCATTCGCGCAGAAGAAAGTCGACGAGGAGTAATGTTAGAACCAAAGACAGTTGAAAGCTCAGCAATGGTGATGAACAAAGAATCATCATGGAAGGAGAAGGGAAAAGATACTTCAAAGTTCAAAGACAAGGACTCACTTTGGTGCAGCTATTGCAAAAAGTCAAGACACACAAAGGAAACGTGCTGGAAAATACATGGTAAACCCCCCAGCAAGGAGTGGAATCAAAAGCTTGAAACAAGGAACACATCACATGCTAACAACACTACAAGTAAGCCAGAAGCACGGTCCAGTCTTGGAGAATTCAACAAAGAAGATATTGACAAATTAAAACAACTCCTGGTATCTCTTGAAAAACCAAATGCTTCTTCTTCACTTGCACTCTCAGGTAAGACTCCAATTTCTTTCAGTTTAAGTGCTTCTAGAAATCATCTAAAGGAATTATGGATAATTGATTCAGGAGCCACAGATCACATGACCCACTCATCTACCCACCTCATAAACTACACTCCTTGCCCAAACAATAAGAAAATCATCACTGCTGATGGTTCTCTTACCACGGTAGCTGGTCAAGGAGACATCATATTATCTCCCTTACTCACCCTGAAAAACGTCCTCCACGTACCACAATTATCCACAAATCTAATATCAATACAAAAACTTACCAATGATCATAATTGTCAAGCCTTATTTAACCCTACTTATTGCTTATTTCAGGACCAGAGATCGGGGAAGAAGATTGGACTTGCTAAGGAGAAAGCTGGATTGTACTACCTGGAAGAACCAAACCAATTTAGTAATAATTACTCCATGTTATCCCTAGTAGATAGGAATTCCACTATTTGGCTTCATCATTATAGACTAGGACATCCGTCTTTTGATATCCTAAGACATATGTATCCACAACTGTTTCAGAAAATAGAAACTAAAAATTTTCATTGTGAAACTTGTGAGTTAGCTAAACATAAAAGAACCTCATTCCCAAACAAAAGTGAGAGATGTAACACTCCTTTCTACCTTATTCATAGTGATATATGGGGACCCTCAAAAATCCCCAATATCTCCGGGGCACGCTGGTTTGTGTCTTTTATTGATGATTGCACTAGAGTCTCTTGGATCTATCTCCTTAAAAATAAATCTGATGTTAGCACCATTCTTCCCGTCTTTCATTCCATGATCCAAAATCAATTTGGGGTAAAAATACGGAGATTCCGCTCTGATAATGCCAAAGATTATTTCAACCAAACCCTTTTCTCATACTTCCAGAATGAAGGGATCATCCATGAGTCCTCATGTGTTCACACCCCACAACAAAATGGGGTTGCAGAGAGGAAAAATGGTCACCTTCTAGCCACCACTCGAGCCTTCCTATTTCACTACAATACACCCAAATCCTATTGGGGGGAAGCTCTTTTAACTGCAACCTATCTCATAAACCGATTACCTTCAACTGCTTTAGGCCTCAAATCTCCAATGGAGACCTTGTCCTCTTTTTACCCAGAGTTTCGAACCCATCATAATATTGCACCCAAAGTCTTTGGATGCACTGCCTATGTTCATATCCACAGCCATGAGCGAGGAAAATTAGATCCAAGAGCACTCAAATGCATCTTTGTTGGTTATTCAGCAACCCAAAAAGGTTATAAGTGTTATCATCCTCCCACAAGAAAAACCTTTGTTTCTATTGATGTTACCTTTGATGAGAAAAATTCCTACTTCTCAAAAACTCATCTTCAGGGGGAGACTGAACTTGAGGAAGATGAGGAAATTGAACTAGCACCTCTTGACATTCCTCCACCACCTCAAAATAATCCACCTGAAACCCATGAAAGGGAAACAAATGACAACGTTATTAGATTTGGAAAGGTTTACTCCAGACGTACAAGCTCAAGCTGTACTCCAAAGCAGATCCAAGAATCTGAACCATCTCCTGGAAATAAGGTAAGCTCACCACCTCCCTTATACCCTATAAACAACTCTATATCTTTCAACAATTTTTCATCGTCACACCAAAATTTTCTTGTTTCATTAGAAGATATCCGTATTCCTAAAGATGTTTTTGAGGCCTTATCTGATAAAAATTGGAGAAATGCCATGAAAGATGAAATGCAGGCTCTGGAGAAGAACGAAACATGGGAGATCGTCAATCTACCGATAGGGAAAAAATCGGTTGGCTGCAAATGGGTGTTCTCAGTAAAATACAAAGCTGATGGCACACTGGAGAGATATAAGGCAAGACTAGTGGCAAAAGGGTTTACTCAAACGTATGGCATTGACTACCAAGAAACGTTTGCACCTGTGGCCAAGATGAATACTGTCCGAATACTACTCTCACTAGCAGCCAAGTACAATTGGCACCTGGAACAACTGGATGTGAAAAATGCATTCCTACATGGAGACTTAGAAGAAGAGATATTTATGGAAATACCACCAGGCTTTAAAGGGAAATCTGAAGGTAACAAGGTGTGCAAACTGAAAAAGGCTCTATATGGGCTCAAACAATCACCAAGGGCATGGTTCGGAAAATTCTCCAAATTCATGCTCTTGAATGGATATCAACAGAGTCAAGGAGATCATACACTATTCTTCAAACACTCAGACTCAGGGGGAGTCACAATATTATTAGTGTATGTTGATGATATTATTTTGACTGGAAGTAATGAAGAGGAGAAAGCCAGTTTAAGGAAAAATCTGGCTAAGGAATTTGACATCAAAGAACTTGGTAGACTAAAATATTTTCTCGGAATTGAAGTAGCTCACTCCAGCAAAGGAATCTTCATTTCACAACAGAAATACATCAAAGATCTTCTAAAAGAAACAGGTAAACTTGCCTGTAAACCAGCACCAACACCAGTAGAACCTAATCTTAAACTGGGAGAAGCTAAAGAAGATCCAGATGTAGATAAAGGAGCCTACCAGAGACTTGTAGGGAAATTGATCTACCTCTCCCACACTAGACCAGACATAGCATTTGCTGTAAGCATGGTCAGTCAGTTTATGCAGAATCCAAAGCAGATTCACATGCAAGCAGTAGACAGGATATTGCACTACCTTAAAGGGAGACCAGGAAAAGGAATTCTCTTTAAGAGAAGCACATAGAAGTGGACCGACATTTTATTAAAGAAAAACTAGACAGTGGTCTAGTAAGTGTTGACCATGTATCATCAAAGGATCAACTTGCAGATTTTCTTACTAAAGGATTGGACAGTGCTGTCTTCCTCCGTATGATTGACAAGCTGGGAATGACGGATCCATATTTCCCAGCTTGAGGGGGAGTGTTGAAATCCAGCCGTTCCTAGTACAAAGAATCCGACGGACACAAAGATCAATCCGTGGGATACTCTCATGGATCACGCCATAATGAGGGAACGAATTTAGGAAAGATTTTATTCTCTTATTTGTGTATTAATTCTGCAATTTATTATTTCCGCATTTGGACTCTTGTATAGATCTATAAATAGGGAAGATTGTGATGAATAAGAACAAGCTTTTCCCTCTCAAATTCTCTAGTTTTAACAATTACGAAGGAAGATAGATGGACCAAAGGCAAATATGGATATAGGTTGATAAAAAAGAATCTGCACTTAAAAGGTTTAATAATTTAATGCAACACTCAACAAAAATAAATGAAAAATCAGGATTCATAAAGACTAATATGGATTAGAATTTGAAGACAGTGCCAACCATGGGTCATGGAAGATAGGTCCAAGACCAAAAATTGATATAACACATAAAGATGCCATAGAAACAGTCCCAACAATGAAATAGGCCCCAGTTTAACATAACAGGGTGCAGAAGATTTCTAGAAAAAGGATGGGTAGGTTTTGCACAGTTGATCTCTCCAACACTAGTATGCCATTTTCAGCATAAGAGATTTTCTCATAGCAAAACTTAAAATTGACATCAGCAATATCAAATGCATTTCTAGTTAATCTAGCGCGTCCAATGATAATGCCTCGATTAGCTATTCAAAAGTACAGCAAGAAGCTTAGCTTCCCACAGTTCCATGATTCCATCAGTGAGTTGCAAAAAGAAGAGGAAGGCTACTGGTCATAAAGAATAATAAGGTCACGCAAGTATGAATTCTTACACATTCGACTTACTGATTCGATAAGTTGGTTGACATTAAGAACATCCACTGAATTTTTAGATTCTACAGTATTATGGTCTAAGTGACCTTTGTATGCCTCAAAAAATGGTTCATCTTCTTGGAGAGCAGGAACCAAAACCTACAAATGAATTTATGAAATATCCTTCAAATATAATCATAATGGAATGATATGATCAAAAGTTTTGTGTTTGCGTTAGAAAAGGACCTCATCAAAAGTTTCATTTTCCTTTTGATCAGATGGAGACAAAACAATGGGTGTATCCATGAACGCTGGAGTTCCAAGAGGAAAGACATCAGATGAAAATTCTTGTTGGAGTTGTTCCGTAATGCTCATTAACTCTTGCTGCCACCAAAAAAGAACGACTTCAATTATCTCCTTTAATATGAAATCCAATATAACCAGGAAAACTTAATAGATCGAAATCATATAAAATAGCCACAGTGCATTCTTACCTCAGGTAATCTTTTATACTTCTTCAATAAATGAGATAAGACAGTTTCTCTTAATTGATCATCATTACTCTTAATGGACTCTATGAACTTCAACGCAGCAAACTTATCTTCTTCGGACCCATAGATTACCTTCCTAGAAGGATATCTTACACAAACTGCCAAAAGTCTGCCATCTTCGACAAGATGAAGGTAAGGATCAGCCTGCAACAGGTCTCACTAAATAAACGGGGCAAGTTTAACAAAGACAAAACCAAATACAAGAAGAGCTGTAAGAAAGGGACGCATAAGGTCTTCGCAATTAATGTATCGTGGCATATATTGCAGGTATTTTAATCATATAAAGCAGGGATTCCAGGCAAAAGTTGCATACCATTTCACCTGCGGTATGTGCTTCAATGAAAAAAGCTAAATCTGGAAGATCTCCTAATTTTGCTGACAAGATGAGCATGGATGATGA
Source organism: Dendrobium catenatum (assembly GCF_001605985.2). Lineage (NCBI taxonomy): Eukaryota > Viridiplantae > Streptophyta > Magnoliopsida > Asparagales > Orchidaceae > Dendrobium > Dendrobium catenatum. The sequence continues at coordinate 354,046 of NW_021369109.1, forward strand.
TAATGTATACAGAGACCTTCTATGAGATGGCTGCAAGTGATCTATTGTAAACAATAATGTCAGAATAAGCAATTATTAACTACAACTTTTATTAGAATGCACCCAACAACTTCAGTGATGACTCTCACTATAATGAAAGCATTATCTATATAGAAACATGCATATATGGGCATGATACGAAGAGATCTACACAAATTCTTTGATTTGACACTAAATAGAAGAAATAGCATTAAGGTAATATTCTGTAATGAAAGTAGAACATAGTAAAAAATAATTTCATTAATCTGAGCTGCTTAACCAGGTGCCACACTTTGATTGTCATAACCCTCACGGATCATGATCATGTCTCTCCAGATATAAAGTGAAACAAGAATCTCGCTATGAAACGCCACAACCCAAATTTCACAGATACCATTGTGCCTGGCAGTGATTGCAGTAACAGCTCATAGAAAATTCAAGGAGAAAAGTCGAAAAGATGACGAGAGTTGAAAGATTACAAACAGAAAAGTAGTAATTAGAGGTAATAAAAAAAATAGCTCGATCTAATTACATTATTTTAATCACTACATTAGCAATGGACAAATTTTGAAAAAAAAAATGTGTTTTTTTATTATGAAATGAGGTTTTTTAAATAAAGCATGATTTTATAATCAGAAAAGGATACCAAAACACCAATGGATAATCACAAAAGATTTGCTAGTGAAAAAAAAAATGTTAGACAAAATAATAATAACATGATGACCGAGGATGAAAAATAATTCAGATCATGATAACCGCAAAAACAATCATTTGAAATGCCTTATTTAAAGGCCCCGTGAATATAGAGAAGTGACGGTAATTTTTTTTCTTATTTCTACTTGAATTATGGAGGTCAACCTTAGAGTCTAAAAGTTTCTGCTTGAGTAGAACTAAAACGGAATATATAGAGTGTAATTTTAGTAATAATAGACCTAGTGAGGGGATTGTGACTTTGGGCGATCAAGTCATTAATAAGAGTACACGTTTTAGATACCTTGGATCTATTGTTCAGAGTGATGGTGAAATAGATGGGGATATTATCAGCAAAATTCAAGTTGGATGGTTGAAGTGGAGGAATGCATCGGGCTTGTTGTGTGATAGAAAAGTACCCCTCAAACTAAAGGGAAAATTCTATAAGATGGTGGTGAGGCCTACAATGCTTTATGGTGCCGAATGTTGGCCATTAAAAGAGAAGCATACTACTAAGTTAAGTGTGGCAAAGATGAGGATGCTCAGGTGGATGAGTGGCTTTACCTTTAGAGATAGGATATGAAATGAGCATATACGCGAGAAAGTTGGAGTAGCTCCAGTAGAAGATAAGATTATAGAGAGTCGCCTTAGATGGTTTGGTCACATAAAATAACGGCCTTTCGATGACCCGGTTAGAAAAGTAGAGGTATTAGATTTGACTTATCTTAAGAAAGGTAGAGGTATACCTAAAAAGACTTGGTTAGAAAATATTAAAAATGTTTTCTTTATTAGATTTAAACGAGAATTTGACTTTTAATAGGACACAATGGAGAAAAAGGATTCATGTAGCCGACCCCACGCAGTGGGATAAAGGCTTGATGTTGTTGTTGTTGTTGTTGTTCTACCTTGCCTCCCATCCACCATAGTGTTAATACTTAAAATGCTTCTATCTAAATCATAAGGCTGTCGTAAAAAGACAAGAGTTTGGTGTAATCTACTTTTATATATGGTCTTATAATAATATGACAATGATGAATATGTTCAATTCGGAAGTTACCAACTAAGTATAAATTTGATATGAATTTGCAAATAACTCCAAGTTAGAGTTGCTAAAGGAGAATTAGCCAACTATAAAAAACAGAGTAGATAAACAAGCTCATAGGTCATCTTCAGTGAAAATGAGTATAAGTTCGCCTTGAAATCTATATGCTTGCTTATGCTGAGGTTGAGTGAATCTTGTTAGAAAAATAAGGTGTGGTGGTTGGATAAAGATTGATGCATTTTTAAAATCTTGCAAGCCTCCAACAACATTTGCAAAGGATCAAAAAGCGTGATAGAAGACACAATATCGGACAATATGAAAGCAATAGAAGAAGCATCTGCAAAGTTAGGGGCTACTAAAATAGGAGACAACCACGATAGTGGCTGAATTGGGGGTTCAACCAAAACCATAAGTGCAACTAATGTGGGGGGAAAATGAGGAAGATTTGGGATAAAAAAGAAGCAAAATAGGCACCAAGGTTTGCTCGGTGGTAATGAGAATAAGAAGTAATTGATATATATTTTATGCTAGGAAATATAAAGGTCATTTGGAAGGGAGAGAAGCAGTTAAAAAGCAAGAAAAATGGCAGGGACATAGTCCTAGATGGCTCCCCAACAAACATCAAAAGCAACTGCAACAGAACTTACCCTTAGAGAACGACAAAAAGAACTATGCAAGCGTCCCTTGCTCATGGGCACAACGAGAGATGGGGAATGCAAGAACAATTTTTGGATTGGGTGGGATGAAGAAAAGAGCATGCTCCCAAGAATGCCTTGCACAAGAGTGCAAGAGCTCCACACACATGCACCTACTTTTGGCTGATGAATATTCTATTTTCTTTGATAAGAGTTCCACACAGGCTGTGTTTATTTTGGGCAAAACCTTACAAGTTGATACTATTATCACTTATATTGCACGATCTTTTATGGCAAGGGTTTTGATGGAAATGGGCTAGGCTTATTAAATCGGGCTAACAGGTTGGGTTTAGTTCTAATTCAAAGTTAACTCAACCCGAATCTTCTTAACCCAAACTTGAACTAATTTATTATATGGTAAAAATATTTTACCTAAACCCAACTTGACCCAAAATCCACCTAACCCAATATAGTTTGTGTCATAATAGCTTAATAGCCTGATGCTGATAAAAACATTTATTTTATTAAGCATTCACCTTCATTATTTAATAGTTTTACTTTAATTTAGGTTTGTATTTATAATAATTCACTTAATGACAAAATAAATCAACATAAGAAATGTAATCTCATATATACTTGTGCTATTAAAATACCATCACAATAAACTTTAGTAGTAACTTTCACTATCATTTTCAGTAGGATTAATTGGACTACTTTTCAATAATTGAGGGACTAAATTGGACAAGTTTAGGATTAAATTGAACACAAACTAATAGCCGGGGGACTATTTTGACATTTTTTTTCTCATTTTCACTTGCATAGAATTTCTAGGGCATTAGAGTTTTGATCAGCCTAAGTAACATGGACCTGTCTGAGATTTATAGGGTAATGGTTGAACGAAATAATTTCCAAAGAAAGAATAATCAATGTTGAGAAAAGTAAGAAGTGGATGCCTAATGTGTGTGGAAATGCCTACACGGTGGTACCTTTCAGTAATGCACAAAAAAATAGTTTGTGCCATTCAGCCTCAAAATGTAGATTTGAAACAACAGCATAGAAAAATATTCCACGAGTAATGCAAACAATGTTGAGACAATGGAACGGATTGCTGTAACAACAGAAGAGAATAGTATTCCTCAAGGTGTAAAGCAAGCAATTTTAAGACCATGGAGTGGACTACCGTAAAATTAAGGAATAAATTCTCCACCATTACTCTTCAGATCTGAATTTCTTTGTACTTACACAACAGGTGATACTTGCATGCATAATTATTATCTTTCATCTAAATGCTTTCCTCAAGTTTCCAGGTGATCTTCTCTCCTGTGGGCTCCGAAAATTCGGCCCCGGCCTCCGCCCGCATGCTTTTCTTAGAGGGAGTGTTATGTCAGAAAACTCATTGATTAAAGGTTGTATTTCTTTAGGAATTTGAAAGGTTGGTTCAGTCTTTTCCTAGCACCAGATATGCTACCTTAGATTGTTTCAATTCATTTGTGTTAAGAAGCAATTCAGGAGTGGTTGTTTTTGCAGATTTGCTATTTTAGGCAGGTGGGTCAGAAATGTGTTTTTGAGGATAAAGAGTGAATTCTTTATTATTTTGAATCAAAGTGTAGGTATTCTTTTCCCCGTTATGAATTGTTTTATGATTGAATTGTCAGGGACGACCCAATAAGATGTGGCAAACTTCAAGAGGCACAATATCACAAATAACTTGATCCTTGTAAGAACTCCCAATTGTTAGATTAACAGTGCATTGCTTTGTTATAGGAACCTCACCCCCTTCCTTGAACCAAGAAATTTTATAAGGTTTGGCAAGTGGTTTTGATTTCAATTTGAGCTTATCTACCATCAGTTGTGAAACAAAATTACATGAACTCCCACTTTCGATCATTAAAGTGCAAAGTTTTCCCTCAACAGTGCATATGGTTCGAAAAATGTTTCTTCTAAGCCACTTATCCTTGTTTTCCATTTTGGCAGTTAAGACTTGTTGGATTACTAAAAGTTGTTCACCTTCATCGCCCTCTACATCAACATTTTCCAACTCGATTCCATTTTCAGGTTCAGTTTCATTTTCTTCTTCTTCTATTTCTTCATTATTTTCAATGTAGGTATTTCTTGGAGGGTTGTTTTTTGACAGGCAGCTAAAAGATGACCATATAGCCCACATTTGTAACATGGTCCAATCAGTTTTGGTTGTTTAATAGGTTTGGGTCCCATTAATCCCTTACCCTTATCCAAAGTTTGAGTTTCAAATGTTTTAGTTCGCACACCAGATGTTCCTACAGAAGTTTGTGAAGATTAAGTTTTAATCCTGCTAGTTTTCCATTGCTTATAAGTTTCAGTTACTTTGTTATGACCCCATTAATGTTGCTTTTCAATTTTTAGAGCCATCTGATAAGCCTCATCGAGTTTAATTACATGGTGCAAATTTAGTTGATCTTGAATTGTCAACTTTAATCCGTTGATGTACCTAGTGATAGTTCTTTCCTCATATTCATGTAAATCGTTTCGAGATTGGAGTTTATAGAAAATTTCGGTGTATTCTTCAACCGTTTGATTTCCTGGACGAAGGTTGTTAAATTCTTGAAATATGGTTCGTGCGTGGTCTGAAGACAGAAATTTCCCTCTTATTTTCTCTTTTATCCTTTCCCAGTTTTCGAATTTTTCTTTTCCTCGCCTTAGCCTATTGTTTTGAAGGTTCTTCCACCATGTTAATGCATGACTAGTGAGTTTTAAGCTAACAAATTTAACATTCATATTATCAGGTATTTCCTTCAATTCAAAAAACTGATCCATCTTTTCTACCCATTCAATGAATTGGTCGGGTTGTAGTTTACCTTCAAAGTTATGGACATCGATTTTAATCCCATAATCCAAATTTCTTTGACGCCTATTTTGATTTCTAGGGACTTCCACCTCACTTTTAGAAGTTTGAATGTTAGGGTTGTTGACATTCAAATTTGCAAGAGTATTAGCCATGTTGTTTATTTGGTGTTGCAAATCCGCTAATTGTTTCATCATCTGTTGTCAATCCCCTTGATTATTTTGATTAACCATTTGTGATTTTAAGAAAAGACACACACCAACCTAGGCTCTGATACCAAACTTGATGCGGACAACTACATAGGAAGAGCCAAGGTATTTTAAAATTGTTAAGTTGAAAATATAAATCTGAACATAAATACATAATAAACGTTCTTAACATAGTCTCGGAGGGGGGGGGGTTGCTTGTTCAACTCCAGCATGTCTGCCTTAATTTCAAATGATGTAACTGATGTATGTGCTAAGGAAAGGCAGGATATTTCTTCTCATTTATTTGGCAAACCAGTAAGAATGGCCACTTTATCAGCAATGAAAGGAATAGACTGACCTTTTAGAATAAAACATTGCTTTGAAGTATTCCACCTTGAGATCAGCTTATAAATAAGTGGGACATTTTACACAAAATAAGGAAATTGCAAAAATTGTATGATCTTTAAACGGTTCAATCTGTCCACAACTTCAGGAGAAATTTGCTGAGCAAATTATCACAGATTGTTCGAAAAGTCGAAACATAGCATCGATAAGTAATAGGACAAACACATATTTGAAAAATAAAAATTAAAAATATATAAAATAAGTAGTGCATAACATACGCATAGAGTATGCACAACATACGCATAGAGTACGTACAACATACGCACAAGTATGCACATTATACACACAACATACGCATAGAGTAGTTAGTGCTTATGTACAGCGTACGCACATCCTTCGCGCAAAATTGGCACAAACTACTCTATTTTAAAAGTTTGTTAGGGTTTAATTGTTAAAAACTTAAAATTTAGTTTGGGTTTAGATTTCAAATTTCAAAATAAACCCTAAATACACAGAAAATACGATGGTATCAAAATATCAAACATTTAAAAAATTTCGAGAAGGAACGCATACACATAGCGTAAGCATAAAATACGAAGAACTTCAAAACCTTGAACACGTATGCATAGCATAAGCATAAAATACGCATATTTTGAACATAAAACATGCCAGCAAATTACCTTTCTCTTTGGGGGTGACGACATCTGAGAAAGAACTGAGTGAATGCTTGAAACGTATGCCGGAAGTTGAAAACCGAAACGCCTCGTGAACTATGAAATTTTTCTGCCATTTTACCTTTACCGGGGTTTAAATGTTGATGCCACATTGACATCTCACTAGGCAATCCACGTCGGCAATTGGGGGGTCCGAACTGAACAGAAATATCTTAGGTTAGTTTTTTTTAGAGGCAGCGCCTCAAAAATGTGAGGCGAGGTGCGCCTTAAGGCGCGCCTAAGTAAACTTGAGGCGTAAGCCTCAAAACCTGAACTTATTGCATGGGCTTTGAGGCTTAAAGGGGACATATTGCGTTGAGGCGCGCCTTTTATTGCGCAACTTTAAACCATGATGTTAATAATAACAACAATAATTACAATAAACACAATAATAATAATAATAATAATAATAATAAGGTAATAATAGTAATAACATTAATATTAATATTACAATCATATTATTATTATGTCATTATAATATTACTATTATACAACATTAACGATATCATTAATGATGATAATAAAGTAATATTATTATTATAAATATTAATATTAATATTAATGCTAGCAATAATTAACATTAATAAGAATAACAAGAATACACAAAAAAAAAAGATAGAGCGATTACACTCTGGATTCGGCCACATGCAATGGGTCGGGCTGGGTCTTCTGGCAAAGAGGATAGGATTAAGGAGGCTTTGAATAGCAGTGAACAAGAGCAGGAGGTAAATTTCGACAAAGGAAATAGAGGGGTCGGCTATGAGTCTTGGTCACAGGAGCTGAGGCCGACGGGAGGGGGGCGTTCAGTTTGGAGAGGAGGTATGGGGAAGAAGCTCTCTCTCTCTCTTTCTCCCTATTTTCTGGACCAAACGAACCCAAAGTTTGGGCAAGGGTCACGGTTTTGATAAGGTCGGAGATGGATCGGAGGAGGAAAAGCTTCGGTACAGAAGCAGTCGGGTAGAGGAGGAGATCAGGATTTTGGAGATGGGGCCGACGGGAGTTTGGCGGCACAGTGAGATGAGATCAGCCTAGGGATGGGTGGCTTCGTCTGTGTTGGGTGCAGGTAGAGGGGTTCGGATGGATGGGACGAGAGCTCGAATAGGTGAGTTTCGAGGTTCTGGCGACTCGACGGGAGTGGAAAAGTCGAAACAGAGGTAGGGGTTCAGGCTGCTCGTGGAGTCGGGGCGAGAAGCTCTGCATGGTTTGGAGAAGGGAGGAGGCGAAGAAGCTTGCGGAAAAAAGGTCGTGGAAGAAGAAGGAGGATCGGAAGGACTTGCGTGGGAGAAGAAGCGAGAGCCCAAGGGCTCTTCTCTTGTCACTTTTAACGACAGCGGGAGAAGCGTCGAGACAAAGCACTCAATCGAGGACTGCAAACGGTGCCGCTAGCAAGGCATGGGCGATTGTAGCCACGATTTTTTTTCAGGATTCGTGCAGGTATGCAATGATTCAAATCTTTTTTATTGTATTATTATTATTATTTTTTTTTTTTTTTCAAGTTGCAGAGGTCAACATCTCCAGGTTAGATTTTGCCAGTGATAAGTGAAATAGCTATCACTTGAGGACCTTAAAGACCAAAGTGAATCTAATTTGAGAAAGCAATAATCTTGCAGCCTTCATAACCAATATTTTCAAGAGGTTGTTAGATGGTATATGTAAATTCTTACTACTGATCTAAATTAAGTATATCTAACAAATTTATCTAAATTTCATTGTTGAAGTCTCGCTAGTTTTCTACACTAAAACATAATCTGAAGGAAGAAAACATGATTTTGGAGTTCTAACAGATTCCTTTTTATATTAAGTTCTCACAAAGGGTATTAGATTAAAAAAAAAATAGAAAATGATGCAGTAATGATAACAAAAAATAATTGATAGATGATACATTTCATTAAGTTGCAGAACAATATAATTAAGTTAAACCTTAAATACTTACAATCATTATTTTGAGAGATGCTCCTAAGAGAAAATGCCAGCTGGAAAGCTCGGACTAGAGACAGATGACTAGATGACTGTCAAAAATTAATCAGAGTTAAAAAAAATTAACCAATCATTTGAATCAGTCTACCCTTAAGGATGGATTGTAAACAAAGATATTGTATGCAAATGATGTAAGATTCTATTTCGACTAAGATTAGGATATAATAAAATTGAAAAAGTTTGAAAAAGTGCAGTTTAATAGCTTATGGTGGATGCCTAACGCTCTAGAAAGTCATAAAAAGATCGCCGTAAACTAAAAGTGGTTGTAACTTAGTAGTGGGAAGAATTTGCACATCGGTGGGGAATTATTTACCCTCCTAGACATGTTTAACTATAATAAACATTGGAACGGTCAATGTTCCTTTAAAGGCAATTACTCTGCTTCTACTAGCTAAATGTAGAAGCAGCTCATCAGACGCTTATACAATTGGCAACTTTACGGGTTGATTGCCAAGAGCACATTGCCCACAGGCACCAGAATCATAAACCACTAGCATTTAACAATTATAAAAGCCTAGTTTAACTGTAGAGAGCAGTAAATCAATACAGTAAAATTTTGGGTATCTGAAAGACAGACAGGGATAACATCAGTAAAATACTGATGATAATGTTGTAACCTGCGAGACGGCAAAGCCTCCTAATACTACAAGAAAAACATAAAGTTCAGTACCCTACAATACCCAAAAAGATTAATAAAAACTACAACATGTATCAAATCCGACAAATTTTCAATTACGCACATGGACCAATCACTATACAATTTAGAAGAAAGAAAAAAGGAATGAAATCATCAATTGAAAGATTCAAGCCTCACGCAATTATAAGAAGAATCATTCCTCATAAGTTGTGTCAAAACACTCTAAGAATCTAAATCCACAACCCATGTTTTTTACTTCTTAGGCGTTTCTTTATAACCCAAAACAACCCAAAAAAAAGTAATTTCTCATAATCCTCTAAAATCTAGCCTAATGCTCCAAGTTTCAATTTAGCCACTTGGATTGCGGCAAGAACACAATCTTAGTTTTGGCAAAATAGTAAATTTTCAACTTTAAAGTGAACAAAGGAAAGAACATACTTATTAATAGTGAATAGCACACCAAAATAAAATGTTCTAGTAGAATCATAGCTTGTAATGCATGGCACAATGTGCACTGTTTTAAATATAACCAAAAAATAAAAAAATTATGGATATTAGATTGAACCAGAGTAGATAAATAAAGATAAAATAAAAAACAAACAAAAAAATTTTGAGTCAAATAGAACAAAAAGATGAAAGAGTAAAAATAAAAGTAATAATGAACTCAAAGTCAAGTGGCATGTATCGACTAAGAGGAGCTTCATTGTTCAAGGTTTGGAAGAGGATAACATTCAAACTTCGAAGATGAAGAGGAGTTCATGGAGCCACATGGTTTAGCTTAGTCCACTACGTGAGAGATTTGCATTCACAACCCCTTCCGAACATTTTTGAAGACAAAAAAGAGTATTTGAGCAGCAATTTATCATTTCTATTTGTATTTCCATCATCACTCTCCGTGCCCGCTCGTTACAACTCGTTACCTAAAAGATTTGTGCCCTCTCCCTCTTGATAGTTTCTATGTGTTCATGAGAGACCAAATCTAGGTTGCAAAGGTTAAGGAGTGAGAGATAAAACCCTGATAAAAATAAAATAATATTAAAATTAAAATAATAAATGAAATATAATAAATGTATTAAAGCAGATAAATTAAATAACACATGTTATAAGGGCAATGGGTTATGCACCATGATGCATTAATAGCGCATATAACACAGGTTATTTTTACTTCTCATATAAAACCCAAAATTTTCATAAGGTAAAACAAAATTTTGCCCCAAAAAATATACTTCACTTTTTGCATATTCCAAAATTCATCAAAAGCATTTTTATTTAAATACAACATTTCATTTCAATCTTGTGGGATCCGAAAATTTGCGCCTTGACCTCCCCTGCTTTCAGGGGAGTTTTAACAGATTCAGTTCCGGGATAAATTTTCAGAAGGCACATGGTTTGTAGATAAGACACTACCCAGAGATTTCGCCCTCATTTTGCGAGGACTTTATGATCTGAGTTCTGGTTTCCTATAGGCGCAAGTCCCTATAATTAATTACCCCTCTCGATAATGAGAGATAACTTTCGATTAAGGCTAGTCGTCAATCAGATACATAGAGAACATGTGTTATCTAGTGTATAGTAGCAGCATTGGGGTTTGGGTATTGAGAGTTTGATATTTAAAATTGAAAATTTCACCATCTTGTATTGAAAGTGGATGGTGAGGGAATGGATGATAGATCCGATCAAGACCTCATGATTCTGTCATCCCTAGCCATCGTGGTCCCTGGTGTACTTAGTCAAAGGAGGTAGTCAACCCAACTGACAAAAGTATCCTTATCGGTCGCCATGGGTTGCGTCGTCCAAGAGTACCTTGTAGACCTGGGGGTGTATTTCTCTAAGAGGACAAATTTGAATCCACCTTAGCTAACAGAGGGCTTTGTGCCCTATCAATTATATCTTATTGATTTATTCCCTCGCTCGCTAATAAAAGTGATCATGCAAATTTGTCTTCATGAAATATAAGTACATGTGACAGCTTTTATTAATGAGCTAGAAAATTTATTATATATAAAAAGAAAATTAAGTACCCGCTACTGCTTTTCTTTTAAGGCGGGAAAATGTTGTGTTTTTAAAAAGTACTTAAATTAAAATCTACCTAAACTTCTAAATCAACAAAAAAATAAAGCACAGGAGACATCCTATATCCCTAACACTAAAAGCAAAAATGAAAGAAAATCCATAGCATAACAGAATACAACTTACAATAAACTTGTAAGGAAATTAATTCTTCACCAATAGGTATTAGCCAAACTTCTTTCTCTTAGCTCTTGACTTGCACACACCTAAACTCCCTAGCAACACTCTTTGTAGAAAGGAAGTGTAAAGAATGAACCGAGCATCCCTCCTATTTATAAAATAAAAGTCAAATTATTTGCGGGCCTCGCCAGCCTAGGATCCTTTTTCCAAAAGACAGGGAAGGTATGCATGAGGGCCCCACCAGCTTAGGATTCATGTTTAAAATATGTTAAGATGTCATTTCGAGGCTCTAGCTTTGGATTCCTCGAATATTCACTGACGGGTGAAATACGAGCGTAAATGCAGCTGAATACGGGCAGTAATTATCTTAAAAAAGGCAGAAATATTTAAAATTAAAATAAACTACCAAATACTTAAAGCAAAACTTATCCATCCACTACAACGGTTTGCCCAGGTTGACAAATTCAAATATCACTTCAACTCACAAAGAGCTAATGTCTGGTCGAGAATATCACTAGCTATGATTCATTCTCAAATAGTTTATTACCAATAAGAACATGGCACGTGATCTCTAACTGGTGATTTTGCCACCAAATAGCACCGCAGGTAAACGGTTATGACCGGGACCCTCTAAACCAGATGGTTTGCCGCCAAATGATACCACTAAATTACGATCATGGCCAGAGCCCGTATGTTACCCAATGACACTAAATCTTTAAGATATAAATCAATATAATACAATCAATAGGGCACAAAGCCCTTTGTTAGTTAAAGTGGATTCAAATATATCCCCTTAGATAAATACTCCCCTATGCCTACAAAGTATCCTTGGACGATGCAACACATGGTTGCCAACAAGGATCCTTATGTCAGGTTTGGTCGACTACCTCCTCTGACTAAGTAGATCAGGACCACAATGGTCTGGGAAGACGAAACCATGGGATTTTGGTCGGGTCCATCATCTATTCCTGCACCATCTGCTTTAAGTGCAAGACAGTGAAATTTTTAATTTTAAATATCAGACTTCTAAGCACCTAAACCCATGCTGCTACTATATGTCGGATACATGTATCTCTGCGTATATGTTTTAACGACTAGCCTTAACCGAAAGTTCTCTCTCATTATCGAGAGGGGTAATTAACCATAGGGGCTTGCGCCTATAGGAAATCAGAACTCAAATCATAAAGAACTCGTAAAATGAGGGTGAAATTTATGGGTAGTGTCTTATCTACAACCTAATTTGCCTTCTGAAAATTTACCCCATAACTTAATCTATTAAAACTCCCCCGAAAGCAAGAGAGGTCGGGGCACAAAATTTTTAAGCCTATAGATCTTTTAAATATATAAGAGCCCAATTTATTCATATAATTAAATTATCCCAAGTTTATATTTTAATTTAACTGAACATCTTATTAATCTACTATAACAAAACTTTATTAATCTACTGTAGCAAAACTGAGGTGGTATCATTTTTAAGCCTATAGAATGAGGTGGTGTACATATAAGGAAATTATATATATAAATGTTTATAACCCTAAGGCTTTAACTATGTTCCATCAATAAACTTACTTATCTAATTTCTCCCGTAATTAAGAGGAGCATTGTAAAACTTGAATTGATCTAGTATGTGCAACATTTGACTCAATTTTAAAATACCTTAAAATATCAACTTTTACAAAATTCAATAAATATAATGTCATTGTGTTCTACTTATCAAATGGAGCAATTTGAAATAGGAGTGTCAATTTTTGACACGACCCGAAACCCGACCCAGACCTGACCCAAAAAAATTCGGGTTCGAGTTGACCCGGTTAGCAAAAAGGTCGGGTACGGGATCAGATTTTTGACCCGTTTCAAAAACAGGTCAGGTTCGTGTTGACCCGGCAACCCGAAATCAAATCGCCAATGATCCGAAAGTCAAAATCCCGAGATTTAAATCCACCCGCACTCGCGTAGTCCCGCGGACTCCGCCCGCTGTCGCGCGCTCGCTAGTTCGCTTGCTGCTGCGCGCGACTCTGCTCGCACTAGCGCAATTCCAACTCCCATGGACTCCGCCAGCACTCGCGCTGTCCAGCGGACTCCGCCTGCTGCCGGCCTGCTGCGTGGTCCCGCGAACTCTGCTCGCTGCTGCACGCGACTCCGCTCGCACTCGCGCCTCGCGGTCCTGCGGACTTACTAAATTCGCGCGGGTCGGGTCTGGGTTGAAATGTTCGACCCGTTTGCAAAAACGGGTTGGGTCAACCCAGCAACCCGCGCGTGTTGGGTCTGGGTTGAAATGTCCGACCCGTTTGCAAAAACGGGTCCGATTTGGGTTGACCCGTTTAGATCCGAGTCAACTCGGGTTCGACCCGAACCCGAACCCAACCAGTCAACCCGATTTGACACCCCTAATTTGAAATATGTCTAATTGTGAAGAAATGGATGTTAGGGAATTAAATCTCCCAAGTTAAAAAAATCTATTACCACTTGAGAAAAATACTGTAGCAAGGTTAATAAAGAATTCCGCCAAGGCACTTCTAAAGACATTTTTAAAGATATGCATTTGTTGATGGAAGGGCCGTTTAAGAAATCAACATTGGATTGGTGATTTTGCCCCCTAAAATTATAAGCCGTTTAATCAACCGAAACATTATTTTTTTTTTTTTTTTTTTTTTTCTTCCCTGGTTTAGAGCATATAGCTGTGCTGGAGCAAGTGCTGGATCGCTGGGGAAGCAAAATTCACGGAGATGCAGAAGTGTTGGGAGATTTATTAAGAAAAGAAGAAGAAGAAGAAGAAATCTGAGAAGTCCGGGAGAAGAGAAAGGGAATAAGGGAAGAGGAAAGAAGAAAAGGAGTACAGAAAGAGGGAAGAGGTAAAATTTATTTTGTGCATTTAGGAAAAGAAAATTTTATTGTTGTATATTTAACATCTCTAATTTAGAAGCATCCTATTATTAATTAGGATAATTGTATTTAGGAGGGAATTAATATATATAGTTGCGTATGCGACGAGAAAATTAGAATGTATGTTATTGAGAATCGATTTACTTGCATGAGTTGAATAGTAAATGTTGTAAATTATCAATTAATGATTTGGGCGTATTAGGCATCCGACACACTGTAGGCAGCTATGAGGTGTCCAACTTGGTCAATCAAAGATTCAAGGAGGTAAGATATGCATCTTTATATAGTATGCAAGTATGAAAATATATGAAAAAACTTGAAGTTTTGAAAGAGTTTGGATTGGTCATTTCCTACTCACTTGGTACTTATAGAAGTATATCAAGATGAGTGTTAATAATAGATAGGTTTGTTCAAATTCTCCTTCTGTTACACTCTAGGTTGACTATAGGGGATCAAAATGGGGTGTGACAGAAATTAATATCAGACAATTCAAATTGAGTATAATGGGATTTAGAAATGAAGCATGATGAAATAAAATAAATCTAATTTATACACAGCTATAAGTTGGATTAATGATGAATTGAACTGTACATTCATTCTAGTAGGGCATAACATGGTTAAAAATTTCAAATGATCATGTGCATTATATAAATTATCTATATATACATACTTTCATATCAATACGCCTGAGGAATTGCCATAAAGAATAATTGGCGAATCATCCAAACCAGATTTAGAAACAAAAAAGGCAGGTTGAAAAGTTCGGAGAGAAGCGGAATGAATGAGGGAAATAAGTCCAAAGAACTTCAATATATTATGCATTTGGTCTTACAAGTGGTGAATAAAATGACATCAATGGAGAAATCTTCTGCCAACAGTGAATCCAAATTTAAATTTGGTAGTGAAGTGGATCAATATTTAAATTTATTTCAGACTTTTAAACCACCAATATTCAAAGGTACAAAGGATCCAACAGTAGCTGAGGACTAGTTGTTGAAGATAGGGAAGATCCTAGATGGTATGATCTATCATGAAAATAGAAAGGTACCATTGGTCACATTTTTTCTGGAAGGAGAGGCAAAAATATGGTGGCAAGCACAGCATAGAGAGCAATTTGGATAGATGCCTATCACTAGCATACATTGGGATGATTTTGTGAAGGTATTCAAAGATTGGTTCATTCCTCCTTCAACTAGGTTAGCTTTGCAAGACAAATTTTTCAATCTGACTCAGGTTCTAAGACGATTTTGCAATATGAAGCCGAGTTTACTTCATTGTCCCGTTATGCACTTCATTATGTTAGCACCCAGAAGAAAAAATGCCACAGATTTTTGTGAGGACTCATGGATCAGCTGCGACTAGCATTGGTACATTTTGATACCAACAAATTCTCAATCTTAGTTTAGAGAGCCGGAAAGATTGAAAATGAGCTAAACTTCTCTAAGCATAAATGGAAATAGCAGCAAACAGGCAAAAGGAAGATATTTGAAAAAGATGATCAATTCAGAAACAAGATGTCAAAATTTGATGATAGGCAGAAACCAACTCAACTTGAGAAACTTTTGTGTAATCAATGTGGTAAGAGGCAACCTGGTCAATGTTTGGTGGGATCTAGAAGGTGAAGTGGCGAATTGGGTCATCGTAAGGTGGACTGCCTTCAAGAGAAAAGAAGCAATGCTAGACCACAGGGATATCATGAGCAAGCACAACAAAGGAGATATATAAAAGGCAATCAGGATGAAAAAATTCAGTATCAAGGAAAGCCAATAGTGTAAGGGAAGCTGTAAGTTCAGCTAAGAGAAGCATCAGATATTAAAGGTAATCCAACAATGAAAGCTAGAGTGTTTTCCACCACACCTCAGAAAGGCAAAGATTCCAAGGAGGTTGTTACAGTTATACTTTTGATTTTAAATAAATTTGGTAGAATTCTTTTTTATTCTAGTGCCTCCCATTCATTTTTTTTTTTTTTTGATGAAAGTTATTCTGATTTATCTGTTAAGACCATATATTTTATATTTGCCTTGTGTGTTATGATGCCGACATGGGATAATTTGAATGTCAATAATATGTGTTTTATGAATTTGGACATTCAGGTTCACAAATTTTCAGCAGAACTAATTTTAGTGCCTATTAAAACTTTTAATATCATTTTGGGAATGTATTAGCTAGTTAAATATTTTGTTACAATTGAATATTTGAAGGAAAGAATAAAGTTTAGTTTGCCAAATGAGAAGACCTGAGAAGACCTACTTTCCATATGAGAAGAATGCAATATTCTCTCTTATTAGTGCAATGAAAAAGGATAAATATCGAAGGGGTGAGTTGGTGTTCTTAGCTAAAATGGAGGTCTTAAACAAAGATGTACAAGCATTACAACATATTCTAGTGGTTTCAAATTTTTCAAATGTCTTTCCAAAAGAGTTACCTAGAGAC
Source organism: Dendrobium catenatum (assembly GCF_001605985.2). Taxonomy (NCBI): domain Eukaryota; kingdom Viridiplantae; phylum Streptophyta; class Magnoliopsida; order Asparagales; family Orchidaceae; genus Dendrobium; species Dendrobium catenatum. The sequence continues at coordinate 370,618 of NW_021369109.1, forward strand.
GTTGAATTTGAGATAGAACTACAACTAAGAATATCAACAATTTATAAATCTCCTTATAGGATGGCTCCAAAGGAATTGCATGAATTAAAAACTCAATTACAGGAATTGATGTATAAGGGATTTGTCTAAGTTAGTCATTCACGTTGGAGTGCACTTGTACTTTTTGTTAAGAAGAAAGATGAATCCACGCAAATATGTATAGACTATAGAGAGTTGAACAAGGTGATCATCAGGAATAAATATCTATTATCTCTGCACGAATGACTTATTTGATTAGCTAGCAAGTGCCAAAGTATTTTTCAAAATTGGCTAGATCAAAGTATCATCAAGTGAGGGTTAAAAAGTAGATATTAGTAAGATAGCTTTTGGGAGTATGTATGATCATTTTGAGTTTATAGTCATGTCTTTTGGATTAACAAATGCTCCTGCTATTTTAATGAATATAATGAATCAGGTTTTCAAGAAGTATATGGATCAGTTTGTGATTATTTTCGTTGATGATATTTTGATATACTAAAGGACTGATGATGAGCATGTTGAGCATTTAAGGATAGTTTTGAAAATATTTGAAGAAAAACAATCTATATAAAAAATATTGAAAATGTGAATTTTGGCGCTATGGAGTATTATCTTATTATAGCATATTAATAGTGGTGAAGGAATTTCAATAGACCTATAGAAGGTAAAAGCAATTGTGGAATGGCATACACCAAAGAATGTTATAGAGGTTCGTAACTTCTTGGAATTGGATGGATACTACAAGAGGTTTGTTAAAAGATTCTCACAAATTGCAATGTCATTGTCCAAGCTGATGAGGAAGAATGTTAAATTTAAATAAACTATAAAATATGAGAAAATCTTTCAGGCATTCAAGATGCATCTAATTATAACACCATTGTTGACCCTTCCCTTGGGAACAGAAGGATTTCAAATTTAAAGTGATGCTTCTTTGAAGGGTTTATGATGTGTTCTAATGCAAAATAAAAAGGTAATTGAATATGCATCGAGAGAGTTGAAGCTATATTAAAGAAATTATCTTACTCATGAACTAGAGCTAGCTGCAATGCTATTTGCTTTGAATATTTGAAAGCATCACATGTATGGTGTAAGATGCGAAATCTTTACTGATCATTAAAGCCTAAAATATATATTTTTAAAGGAAGAACTAAATCTGAGACAGAGAAAATGGTTGGAGTTAATTAAGGACTATAATGTGGATGTTCAGTATTATCCTGGAAAAGCTAAGATTGTGGCTAATGCCTTGAGTCTCAAATCCATGGGAATGATGAATTGGATAATTACTCACAAGGTTTGATTGATTAAAAAAATGGAGAATCTACAATTGGAGATTAGAGATTTTAAAAATGTGAAATACTTATATCAAATGACAGTAAAATCAACCTTAACCAAACTTATTAGAGAGTCTCAAAAGGTCAGTAATGAGTATCCTAAGTTAATGAGGCAAGCTCAATTAGAGAAAATATCATATCTTTCTGTTGATACTAATGAAATCATTAAGCAAAAATCTCAGTTGTGGGCACTTGGTGATTCAGAGTTATGAAAAAAAATTTGCGAAAAGCTAATCATTCTGGCTACACAATTCATTCATGCAGTACCAAAATGTATAAAATTTTGAAATTAATTTTTTGGTGGCAGGCATGAAGAAAGATGTTGCTGAATATGTATCAAAATGTGAAGCATGTCAACTTGCGAAAGTTGAACATCAACGACCTAGTGGATTACTGCAATCATTACCTATTCATGAGTGAAAGTGGGAAGACAGTACAATGAATTTTATTATGGGATTTTTAAGATCCAAATAAGGACATGACAGTATTTGGGTGATTATTAATAGACTGGCAAATCAACTCATTTTTTTCCTATCAAAGAAACTAATTCAGCAGATAAATTGGCACGCCTATAAGTGAATTAGATTGCATGGTATTCCAAAAGTTATCGTTTCAGATAAAGATGGTTGATTTACTTCTAGGCTGTGGAAAAGCATTCAGGAAAACTTGGGCATAAACTTACACTTAAGTACAGCTTTTTATCCTCAGACTGATGATCAATATGAAAGAATCATTCAAGAACTGAAAGACTTGTTGACATTATGTGTTTTGAAACTTAGAGTTAATTGGGAGGATCACATACTATTGATAAATTTGCTTATAATAATAGTTATCAATCAAGTATACAAACAACATCCTATGAAGCACTTTATGGTAGAAAGTGTAAAACTCCCTTAAATTCGATTGAAGTAGGTGGAAGATAATTAATGGGCCCAAACTTAGTTGATAAAGCAACAAAAAAAAAGTCCGATTAATCAGAGATTGAAACTACTCAGGATCGCCAAGAAAAGTATTATGCCCCTAAGCATAGAGCAATAGGTTTTGAAATTAGTAACTTTGTATTTCTAAAGGTTAAACTTATAAAAAGTACAGTCATATTTGGGCAAGAAGGCAAATTGAGTTATAGATATATAGGACCTTTTGAAGTTATTGAAAAGATTGATAAGGTTGCTTATAGACTTGCTATTCTAGTTGATATATCAAATATTCATAATATTCTCATGTATCACTATTAAGAAAATGGGTTACAGATGCCCATCAAAGAATTTCACATGATGAAATTGATTTTAAAAAAAATATGCCAAAAAGAATAATAGATATTGATAGTAAACAGCTCAGAAATCGTCAGATCACTTATGTCAAAGTGAAATAAAAATACAAACAAAAAAAGGCAACTTGGGAGATCAAAATTTCCTCATTTATTTGATGATCATAAATACAATGAATTTTGAGGACGATATTTCAATAAGGAGTGGTGAATTATAACACCCAAAATTTTCAAAACAAAGGTAAGTATGACTTTTCTTCAAGTTGGATGCATATTTAAAATATAATCATAATAATATATATGCATCTTTATTCAGTAAATGGACATTTATAATTTTAAGCTTTGAAAAATTCACATTTAAGTACTAAATGTTACAGTAGCTTAATTAAAACCTTATTTAATGCATATAATCGTATAAACCTTATTTAGTGCATTCTGTTGTGACAATCCCACTAAACCGAGCATGCAAGGGTTTGATTAGGATTATACGGTTGAGATATTTTGTTGAGATGTTTTAGTGGAATTAGGATTTTGTTGTAATATTATATTAGTAGTGGAATGTTTAGCTATATTATTAGTGGAATGCTTAGCTAATGAAATGCCTTAAGCAATTCATTCCTCCATACCCAAGTCCCTAGCCCTAGAGTCTAAGCATGCCAAGGAGTGAGAGCTAGAGGCTGCTGCTAAATGCAGGTCTTTTGACTGCTGGGGAGAAAGCAGGAAGGTGGGAAATTAAAGAGAAGGTAAGGAAGTTTAATTAATGGTTGTAGTATTACATAAATTTAACACTGTCATTGATAGATCTCAAGTCATAGATGAGAAAAGTGGAGGATTGCATTAGGTAGTCGACAACCAAAATAAAACTTGTCGAATAATCATGACATGAATCCTTTAACACAGTGTTAATGATAGGGTGTTCTCTGAAAGCAATGTGTTGTATGGTCCGAATATTGTAAGAGGTGTGCAAAGGCCACTGCATCGGTGCCCGGATGTAGTGTTAAATAGGCAAGAGTTCTCACATAATGGACGGATGTGGGCAAAAAGTTGCCCGTAAGGAGTCTAAGAAAGTATTCTGCGATGCAAAGACTTTAGCTTTTAATGATTTATATAATAAATTACATACTAAAGAGAGCGAAAGATAGATGTATAACCTAGCTAAACAAAGAGATATAAGTAGTAAGAATTTAGTTCAAGTGAAGTGTATTAAGGACAATGATCAAAAAATATTTTTTTAGAAGAGGATATTTAACAAAGGTGGATGAGATATTTTTCTAAGCTTTTCAATGAAGATTGTGAAAATACGATTGACTTTAGTGACCTTAACAATTTAAATAAAAATAAAGATTTTTATTTTTATCAACGTATTACTAAAACTGATATTAGAGAGGCTTAAAGAAAATGAAATGTGGGAAAGCTATTGGATCTAATGATATTCTAATAGAGGTTTTGAAATGCTTAGGAGATGAAGGATTTTTTTGGCTTACTAAACTTTTTAATATTATTTTAAAGGATAAAAAGATGCCATATGTGTGGATAATGAGTGTGTTGATTCCTATCTTTAAAAATAAAGGTGATGCACAAGATTGTGTAAATATAGAAGAATTAAGTTGATGTGTCATACTTTAAAACTATGAGAGAGTTATGGAGCATATGTTACAACGTGATACTAATGTTTCTCAAAATTAATTTAGATTCATGTTAGATAGGTCTACTATGGAAGCCATACAGTTATTGAGAGGTTTGATGGAGAAATATGAAGGGTTATGATATTTATTGATTTAGAAGAAACATATGATAAAGTTCCAATAGAAGTGCTATGGAGAGTTCTAAAAATGAAAGGGATTAATAATTCTTATATTCAAGTCATTAAGGATATGTTTGTCTAAGCTGTTACTTGTGGTCAAACACAAGGTGGTTTGACCAAGTATTTTCAATTTTAGTTGGATTACATTAAGGATCAGCCATGATTTAAAATTGCGCAATATGAGGCTCGCCTTGAGGCCCGCCTTAGCGCAATTCCAGTAAAAAACGTCTCGATGCTTACGCCTCAAGTTTTTTTATGAGGCTTGTGCCTCAACTTGGTTGAGGCCCGCCTCGCCTCACTGGCATGAGGCTTACGCCTCATGCTATATATATATATTAAAACTTACATAAATCTTGAAGAAAATGCCCGACATTGGACTCTATAGGAGAGGAGGAAGGGGAGAGAGTGGTTTATCATAATGATGATTCAAATGAAGAACCCCTTAGTGATGACAGTGCTGGCGACTTATGAGTTCTTATGTGATATGTCATTGTTATTTATATTTGGAAATTTGAATTATATGTTAATGAAAAGAATACTGGAATTTGGGAAAGATAGAATTTTGAGTTGAACTATATTTCATGTTGTCTTATTATTGGGATATTTTGATTTCACTTAATATCTTATGCTTTTTTATATTTTATATTATTCAATCATTAGTATATAAAAAATTTATCATTTTATGTTTACGCAATCTTTTAATTTTGAGGCTTACGCCTCGCCTCACGAATGAAAAACGCCTCAATACCCGAATACGCAATTTTAAACATTGGGATCAGCTTTAAGCCCATATCTTTTTTATTTAGTCATGAATGTTCTTACTAGAGATTTGCAAGATGATGTATCTTGGTGTATGCTTTTTGCTGACGATGTTCTTCTAGTTGATAAGACTAAAGAGGGAATTAAAGGTAAACTTGAATTATGGATGTCAACCTTAGAGTCTAAAGGTTTTCGCTTAAGTAGATTTTTACGCTTGCTTCCACGCCGGCCCAAGAGGGGCCGGTTGGACCGGTCCAGGTCTATACTCGGCGGAAGAAAAAAATAGGGAGAGGGGGACGGAACTCCTGTGGACCCCATGATGGGTTTAATGCAATTTTTTGGAGGAAAGATTTGAATGTAAGGGCTGATTAGGTAAGTTGGAATTCTCATTTGACGTTAATTAGGGGAATAGGAGGGAATTATGATCATCTGGAATTGGAATGAGATTTGAGATCTAGGGTTCTTGTGCTTTGGGCTCTTGGTATTGCCAGAGATTTGGAGAGGTATTCTTCCTCTCAAATTGAAGAACAATTGTATCTTTGCTATTTTACTTCATCTTCTAGTGGAATACAAGTCTCTACTTGAGTTTTTCTCTCAGATCTCCCTGGATTGTGCTGTTTTCCTGCTGTGGACAGCAGTATTCTCGTTGTTTGATCACCGATTTGGGTTAGGGTTGCTTGCGAACTCAAGTATTACCTTAGAGTTACTTACGAACCCAAGTATTTCCTATCAAATTGGTATCAAAGCGTCGATTTGGGACCTTCGGCGGCTGAGATTCAGAAATTTCAGCGGGTTTTTGTTATGCCGGTCCAGCATGGACCGGCTCAACCTGGACCGGCCCAGCCGGTCCGAGTTTTCTCCAGGCGGAGACGGCCCAGAGACCAGGCAGAAAAAGGAAAGGGGGCTGGGGTGGGGTCCACTTGCAATTCAAACATGGTTTAAGTGTTTTTGGAGGGAGAAGGAAGGGTAGAGAAGTCCTTTTGCTTTTATTTTGTATTAGATTGTATTAATAGGGAGTTATGAGAGGATTAGGTTTTCATCTTGATTTTTAAAAGGAGTTTTGTGTTCTAGGTTTTCTTGCTTGGGCTCTTGGCGTGGCCGGAGATTGTTGGAGAGTTGTTCTTCCTCTCGAATTGAAGAACATTGTATCTTGCTTTGGTTTTGATCGTCTACTAGGGGAATACAATTGTTTGCTATTGTTTTCCCAACGTTTTCTCCCTATTCTCTCAGTTTTTCCACTGTTTGGTGGCTGTTTTCTATTGAAAACAGTGAAATATTGGTGAATCGGGGAAGATCCGATAGGAATCGCTTGGAATATTCAAGTGGTACCTATCACAGCTCCAAAATGATTGAATTCGGTGAATAACCTATTTTCATAGGGTGCACCATCTACCATAAAAATTTCAGCTCAAAATTCAATATTTCCAAAATTTTGATTTCACCAAAATTTAAAATTATCAAATTGATGTTAGACTTCCAAAAAATTATAGTAAATTTCATAAAATTCTCAAAATTCTAAAAAATTTTATGGGAGCTTCCCCTAGTCAAACTATGCTAGCCATTAAATTTCAAGCAATAAATCCATATTTTTTACTTAAAAAATTCTCCTTCGAGGTTTTCTTCAATTTTTCAAACATCTCAAAAATCCAATTTTTATCAAAGAAGTGCAAAAACTGCAGAAATTGTTTAGTCTCTTACTCTCTTCTCACCTATCTCCATCTATATTAAAAATTCCCTA